>NW_026907021.1:0-30000 GCF_033978795.1 Nerophis ophidion
AATATATATAAATACTGCCAACCTACTGGCAAGCGGGAGTATGTCACATATATTCATGTACTCACACTGTCAAAACTAATTACTGGATGATAATAATAATATATAAATACTGCCACCTACTGCAGCGGAGTATGTTCACATATATTCATGTTACTCACACTGTCAAAACTAATACTGGATGATAATAATATATATAATACTGCCACCTACTGCAGCGGAGTATGTCCACATATATTCATGTACTCACACTGTCCAAAACTAATACTGGATGATAATAATATATATAATACTGCCACCTACTGCAGCTGAGTATGTCCACATATATTCATGTACTTCACACTGTCCAAAACTAATACTGGATGATAATAATATATATAAATACTGCCCACCTACTGCAGCGTAGTATGTCACATATATTCATGTACTTACACTGTCAAAACTAATACTGGATGATAATAATATATATAATACTGCCACCTACTGCAGCGGAGTATGTCACATATATTTCATGTACTCACACTGTCAAAACTAATACTGGATGATAATAATATATATAATACTGCCACCTACTGCAGCGGAGTATGTCACATATATTCATGTACTCTACACTGTCAAAACTAATACTGGATGATAATAATATATATAATACTGCCCACCTACTGCAGCGGAGTATGTCCACATATATTCATGTACTTACACTGTCAAAACTAATACTGGATGATAATAATATATATAATACTGCCACCTACTGCAGCGGAGTATGTCACATATATTCATGTACTACACTGTCAAAACTAATACTGGATGATAATAATATATATAATTACTGCCACCTACTGCAGCGGAGTATGTCACATATTTTCATGTACTTACACTGTCCAAAACTAATACTGGATGATAATAATATATATAATACTGCCACCTACTGCAGCGGAGTATGTCACATATGATTCATGTACTTCACACTGTCAACAACTAATACTGGATGATAATAATATATATAATACTGCCACCTACTGCAGCGGAGTATGTCACATATATTCATGTACTTACACTGTCAAAAACTAATACTGGATGATAATAATATATATAATACTGCCACCTACTGCAGCGGAGTATGTCACATATATTCATGTACTCACACTGTCAAAACTAATACTGGATGATAATAATATATATATAATACTGCCACCTACTGCAGCGGAGTATGTCACATATATTCATGTACTTACACTGTCAAAACTAATACTGGATGATAATAATATATATAATACTGCCACCTACTGCAGCGGAGTATGTCACATATATTCATGTACTTTACACTGTCAAAAACTAATACTGGATGATAATAATATATATAATACTGCCACCCTACTGCAGCGGAGTATGTCACATATATTCATGTACTTACACTGTCAAAACTAATACTGGATGATAATAATATATATAATACTGCCACCCTACCTGCAGCGGAGTATGTCACATATATTCATGTACTTACACTGTCAAAAACTAATACTGGATGATAATAATATATATAATACTGCCACCTACTGCAGCGGAGTATGTCACATATATTCATGTACTTTACACTGTCAAAACTAATACTGGATGATAATAATATATATAATACTGCCACCTACTGCAGCGGAGTATGTCACATATATTTCATGTACTTCACACTGTCAAAAACTAATACTGGATGATAATAATATATATAATACTGCCACCTACTGCAGCGGAGTATGTCACATATATTTCATGTACTTACACTGTCAAAACTAATACTGGATGATAATAATATATATAATACTGCCACCTACTGCAGCGGAGTATGTCACATATATTCCATGTACTTACACTGTCAAAACTTAATACTGGATGATAATAATATATATAATACTGCCACCTACTGCAGCGGAGTATGTCACATATATTCATGTACTTACACTGTCAAAAACTAATACTGGATGATAATAATATATATAATACTGCCACCTACTGCAGCGGAGTATGTCACATATATTTCATGTACTCACACTGTCAAAACTAATACTGGATGATAATAATATATATAATACTGCCACCTACTGCAGCGGAGTATGTCACATATATTCATGTACTCACACTGTCAAAACTAATACTGGATGATAATAATATATATAATACTGCCACCTACTGCAGCGGAGTATGTCACATATATTCATGTACTTACACTGTCCAAAAACTAATACTGGATGATAATAATATATATAATACTGCCACCTACTGCAGCGGAGTATGTCACATATATTCATGTACTCACACTGTCAAAAACTAATACTGGATGATAATAATATATATAATTACTGCCACCTACTGCAGCGGAGTATGTCACATATATTCATGTACTTCACTGTCAAAACTAATACTGGATGATAATAATATATATAATTACTGCCACCTACTGCAGCGGAGTATGTCCACATATATTCATGTACTCACACTGTCAAAACTAATACTGGATGATAATAATATATATAAATACTGCCACCTACTGCAGCGGAGTATGTCACATATATTCATGTACTCACACTGTCAAAACTAATACTGGATGATAATAATATTATATAATACTGCCACCTACTGCAGCGGAGTATGTCACATATATTCATGTACTCACACTGTCAAAACTAATACTGGATGATAATAATATATATAATACTGCCACCTACTGCAGCGGAGTATGTCACAATATATTCATGTACTCACACTGTCAAAACTAATACTGGATGATAATAATATATATAATACTGCCACCTACTGCAGCGGAGTATGTCACATATATTCATGTACTCACACTGTCACAACTAATACTGATGATAATAAATATATATAATACTGCCACCTACTGCAGCGGAGTATGTCACATATATTCATGTACTTACACTGTCAAAACTAATACTGGATGATAATAATATATATAAATACTGCCACCTACTGCAGCGGAGTATGTCACATATATTCATGTACTCACACTGTCAAAAACTAATACTGGATGATAATAATATATATAATTACTGCCACCTACTGCAGCGGAGTATGGTCACATATATTCATGTACTTACACTGTCAAAACTAATACTGATGATAATAATATATACAATACTGCCACCTACTGCAGCGGAGTATGTCACATATATTCATGTACTACACACTGTCAAAAACTAATACTGGATGATAATAATATATATAATACTGCCACCTACTGCAGCGGAGTATGTCACATATATTCATGTACTTACACTGTCAAAAACTAATACTGGATGAATAATAATATATATAATACTGCCACCTACTGCAGCGGAGTATGTCACATATATTCATGTACTCACACTGTCAAAACTAATACTGGATGATAATAATATATATAATACTGCCACCTACTGCAGCGGAGTATGTCACATATATTCATGTACTTACACGGTCAAAACTAATACTGGATGATAATAATATATATAATACTGCCACCTACTGCAGCGGAGTATGTCACATATATTCATGTACTTACACTGTCAAAACTAATACTGGATGATAATAATATATATAATACTGCCACCTACTGCAGCGGAGTATGTCACATATATTCATGTACTCACACTGTCAAAACTAATACTGGATGATAATAATATATATAATACTGCCACCTACTGCAGCGGAGTATGTCACATATATTCATGTACTTACACTGTCAAAACTAATACTGGATGATAATAATATATATAATACTGCCACCTACTGCAGCGGAGTATGTCACATATATTCATGTACTCACACTGTCAAAACTAATACTGGATGATAATAATATATATAATACTGCCACCTACTGCAGCGGAGTATGTCACATATATTCATGTACTCACACTGTCAAAACTAATACTGGATGATAATAATATATATAATACTGCCACCTACTGCAGCGGAGTATGTCACATATATTCATGTACTCACACTGTCAAAACTAATACTGGATGATAATAATATATATAATACTGCCACCTACTGCAGCGGAGTATGTCACATATATTCATGTACTCACACTGTCAAAACTAATACTGGATGATAATAATATATATAATACTGCCACCTACTGCAGCGGAGTATGTCACATATATTCATGTACTCACACTGTCAAAACTAATACTGGATGACATTAAAAGCAATGCTTTGTCCTGACTTACTTTCTGTGGAATTGTAAGTCTATCAAAACAAATGAGCAGTCATTTTGGGCTTAACTTTACATTTCAATCACTCTTTCTAAGCATCCCAAACTTAGAGAAATATCACTTTAGACGTTTGGAAAAAAAGTTTATTAAAAGTGATTATGGGGTGCCGAATGTAAAAGTTCAGTCTAACTTTTGTAGCAGATATATTTCTCACATTTCACTCACTTTTCTCACATTTAACTCATTTCATAACATTTAAATGTAGACTCTAAATATCATATCTAAATGTTCAATCTAAATCTTTATTAATCTATATGTTAGGGAAATAAGTTCAAGAAAAGGGATGGACGGATGTTAAGTCCAAACCTAAATCTTAAATCTAAATCCAAGCGTGAAATTTCAAAACTAAACCTAAATCCATCCATCCATCCATTTTCTACCGCTTATTCCCTTTTGGGGTCACGGGGGGCGCTGGCACCTATCTCAGCTACAATCGGGCGGAAGGCGGGGTACGCCCTGGACAAGTCGCCACCTCATCGCAGGGCCAACACAGATAGACAGACAACATTCACACTCACATTCACACACTAGGGACCATTTAGTGTTGCCAATCAACCTATCCCCAGGTGCATGTCTTTGGAGGTGGGAGGAAGCCGGAGTACCCGGAGGGAACCCACGCATTCACGGGGAGAACATGCAAACTCCACACAGAAAGATCCCGAGCCTGGATTTGAACCCAGGACTGCAGGACCTTCGTATTGTGAGGCAGACGCACTAACCCCTCTGCCACCGTGAAGCCCACTAAACCTAAATCTTAAATCTAAATCTAACATTTACATTTAGCACTCACCTCTAGATTTAGATTCAAGATTTGGGTTTAGATTTAACATTTAGATTTAGACTAAACCTAAATCTTGAATCTAAACGTAAAATTTAGACCCAAATCTTGAATCTAAATCTAAAGGTGAGTGCTAAATGTTAAAACTAAACCTAAATCTTAAATCTAAACCTACATGTTAAAAGTAAATTATAATCTAAATGTGAATGCTAAATCTTCAATCTAAGTCTAAATGGTACATCTAAATCTAAATCTAAATGTAAGCACTTCATGTTAAATCTAAACCAAAATCTTAAATCTCAATCCAAATATATCCATCCATTTTTCTACCGCTTGTCCTGTTCAGGGTCGCGGGGGTGCTGGAGCCTATCACAGCTACAATCGGGCGGAAGGCGGGGTACACCCTGGACAAGTCGCCACTTCATCACAGCTGAATCTAAATCTGAGCACTAAATGTTAAAACTAAACCTAAATTTTAAATCTAAATGAAAATTTAAATCTAAACCCAAATCTTGAATCTAAATCCAAATGTGAGCGCTAAATGTTAAAACTAAATCTAAATGTTAAATCTAAACCTACATGTGAAACCTAAATTATCTAAAAGTGAGTGCTAAATCTTCAATCTAAATCTAAATGTTAAAACTAAACCCAAATCTTAATTCAAAATCTAAATGTGAGCGCTAGAGATGCGCTGATAGGCAATTATATCATCCGCAACCGCATCACCAAAGTCGTCATCCACCCGCCGTCCACCCGAACCAACATTTGGTCAGAACCGTACCCGCCCGCTGAAATACATCAGAGGTCGGCCACCTTTACCACTCACAGAGCTATTTAAACCTGTTTCACAGTGTAATGAAAACAATTGGAGCCGCTAACGTTCGCACGAATATCCAATTGGCGTTCATCCTGATGACAAGAATATGGGCGTGCTGTGAAGCCATTGCCTTTGACACCGATTGTTAGTCCGGCAACTTGTTGTGTGCAGCTTCCGCAATCGCACATACAAGATTGAAAGGCATACTGGGTGATACAGAGTACACTGATGGTTGTGATATAAACAACTTTAACACTTACTAATATGCGCCACGCTGTGAAGCCACACAATACAATATTGACAAACACATTTCGGGAGAACATCCTCACAGTAACACAACATAAACGCAACACAACAAATACCCAGAATCCTTTATATCCGTGACAATTCCTGAATATATTTTACACCCCCACACCCCCAACCCCGCGCACCTTACCGACGCACGGGGGGTGGGGGTGGGGGGGTGGCGGGGTTTTCTGCTAGCGGGGTTTATAAAATAGTCAGAAATGTCACGGATACAAAGGATTCTGGGTATTTTTTGTGTTGCGTTTCTGTTGTGTTACTGGGAGGATGTTCTCCCGAAATGTGTTCGTCAATCTTGTTTGATGCGACTTCACAGCGTGGTGCATATTACTAAGAGTGTTAAAATTGTTTATATCACAACCATTAGTGTAGTCTATGTCACCCAGCATGCCTTGCAGTCGTGTGCGTGTTGCCGCGGAAGCCACACACATCATCTTGCTGGACTGGCAAGCATATTTTACATGCTGTAGAAGGTGACAAAGCCAATGGCTTCATAGCACGCCCTAATACTTATTATCTGGGTGACTGCCGGCAGTCATTCTAGAGAATGATATTGTCTTCTTCGCTTTATGGCACGGGTCTTAAATGGCTCTTTGAATGGTAAAGGATACCGATCCCAGAACCATGTACAGGTGCTGGTCATATTATTGGAATATCATGAAAAAGTTGATTTATTTCAGTAATTCCATTTAGAAAGTCAAACTTGTAGAATGTATACATTCATTCCAAACAGACTGATACATTTCAAGTGTTTTTTTTGCCAAAAAGGAGACGATTTTAGCTGACAACCAATGAAAACCCTAAATTCAACACCTCAGAAAATTTGAATATGGTGAAAAGGTCAGATATTGAAGACACCTGGTGCCATACTGTAATTAGCTAACTCAAAACACCTGAAAAAAGCCTTTACATGGTCTCTTGTTTTGATTCTGTATGACACACAGAGAAGACTGTGGGGAAGACTGCTGACTTGACGACTGTCCAAAAGATGACCATTGATACTAAGGAGGACAAGACACAAAAGGTCATTGCCAAAGAGGTTGGATGTTCCCAGAGCTCTGTGTCCAAGTACATTAATAGAGAGGCGAAGGGAAGACAGAAATGTGGTAGAAAAAAGTGTACAAGCAAGAGGGATAACCGTGCCCTGGAGAAGATTGTCAAACAAAACCGATTCAAAAATGTGGGGGAGATCCACAAAGAGTGGACTGCAGCTGGAGTCAGTGCTTCAAGAACCACCACGCACCGACGAATGCAAGATATGGGCTTCAGCTGTCGCATTCCTTGTGTAAAGCCACTCTTGAATAAGAGACAACATCAAAAGCGTCTCGCCTGGGCTCAAGACAAAAAGGACTGGACTGCTGCTGAGTGGTCCAAAGTTATGTTTTCAGATGAAAGTGAATTTTGTATCACCTTTGGAAATCAAGGTCCCAGAGTCTGGAGGAAGACAGGAGAGGCACAGAATCCACGTTGCCTGAAGTCCAGTGTCAAATTTCCACAATGGGTAATGGTCTGGGGTGCCATGTCATCTGCTGGTGTTGGTCCACTGGGTTTCCTGAGGTCTAGGGTCAATGCAGCAGTCTACCAGGAAGTTTTACAACACTTTATGCTGCCTGCCGCCGACCAATTTTATGGAGGTGAAGATTTCATTTTCCGACATGACTTGGCACCTGCACACAGTGCCAAATCTACCAGTACCTGCTTTAAGGACCATGGTATCCCTGTTCTTGATTGGCCTGCAAACTCACCTGACCTTAACCCCATAGAAAAGCTATGGGGTATTGTGCGAGATGCCAGAGCCAACAATGCTGAAGAGCTGAAGGCCACTATTAAAGCAAGCTGGGCTCTCATAACACCTGAGGGTGCAACAGACTGCTGGACTCCATGTATTGCTGCAGACATTCAGGCAAAAGGAGCTGCAACTAAGTATTGATTGCCGTACATGCTGAAACTTTCCATGTTCATACTTTTCAGTTGGTCCACATTTCTAAAAAATATTTTTTGGTACTAGTCGTAACTAATATTCTAATTTTCTGAGATGCTGAATTTGGGGTTTTCAGTAATTGTCAGTAATAATCATCAACATTTAAAGAAATAAACATTTCAAATATATCACTATGTGTGTAATGAATTGATATAATATGTAAGTTCCACGTTCTGAATATAATTACTGAAATAAATCAACTTTTTCATGATATTCTAATAATATAAACAGCACCTGTATATATAATGACAGACACATGACTGATGTTAAAAAAGTAGGACAATGGCCAATAGGGCTGGCTGATAAAACTAGAGACATAACTTAAGTGGGGGGAGGGGGCACCAGACTTTTGAATAGGGAACGTGCGCCCTCCTGTGGACTTCTGCTGCAACTGCACACACAAAGAACTTCATTACTTCCAAGTGTGCCTTATTTAGTGTCTCAGACTTCCAATTCCTCCTTTACATGTTTAATGTATAAGTATTAATTAAACAACTGTTTAATTTACGAATATTAAAAACTTGTTCAGTGTACAAATATTAAATACATGTTTAGTGTATAAATAAAAAAAAAGTATATATATATATATAGAGAGAGAGAGAGAGAGAAAGAGACCAGACTTATGAAGAGGGAATGTGCGCCCTCCTGTGGACTTCTGTTGCAACTGCACACACAAAGAACTTCATTACTTCCAAGTGTGCCTTATTTAGTGTCCCAGACTTCCAATTCCTCCTTTACATGTTTAGTGTATAAGTATTAACTAAACAACTGTTTAATATATGAATATTAAAAACGTGTTTAGTGTATAAATATTAAATGCATGTTTAGTGTATAAATTATATATATATATATATATATATATATATATATATATATATATATATATATATATATATATATATATATATATATATATATATATGAGAGAGAGAGATACCAGACTTATGAAGAGGGAACGTGCGCCCTCCTGTGGACTTCTGCTGCAACTGCACACACAAATAACTTCATTACTTCCATGTGTGCCTTATTTAGTGTCCCAGACTTCCAATTCCTCCTTTACATGTTTAGTGTATAAGTATTAATTAAACAACTGTTTATTATATGAATATGAAAAACTTGTTCAGTGTATAAATATTAAATATATGTGTAGCGTATAAATTAAATGTTTGAATTGAATTGAAACATTTATTTCAAACCAGCACAGTACAACTAAACACAGTTTTTTTTTTTTTTAGATTTTGGCAGAGATATTTATGAAAGGCTTGAAAAGGGGTTGGATGAAGCAGATGCTTATAATAGTCCAACCCCTCTCACTCATTCCACATTTAACATAAACAATATAATACAAGAACAATACTCTATAAACAAAAATAAGAAAAACTCCTGTAAAACAACAATACTATGAGACAAGACAAGACGAGACAAGACGCACGCGCACACACGCACGCACGCAAGCACGCATACACACACACACGCACACACACACACACACACACACACACACACACACACACACACACACACACCTCTCTCCCATGGCTCTGTGCTGAGGGCATCACTCTCTTTCCTCCTCGTACTTCTTGAGTACTTCTTTTTGAAACAGTGTTTTAAATTGAATCATGCTAGAACACGTTTTTAAGTTGTCCCCTAAGTTGTTCCACAGAGTGACTCCACACTCTGAAATGCACATTGATTTGAAAGTGGTTCTACATTTAGGCAAATATAATTAGTTGTTTCCTCTTAAAGTGTTACTATGGTGATCATCTCCATCATGGAATAGGTTCTGTATATTGGATGGTAGAGAGTTTTGGGATGCACTAAACATCATTTGAGCAGTTTTAATCTTGATCACATGGTTCAGTTTAAGTCCATAAATAGTGGATTTGATTGAAGTCTGTAGTGAACATTGGACATAATCCTGATGGCCTTTTTCTGCAGAGTGACTAAAGGTTGTAGATGTGATTTATAACAATTTCCCCAGACTCCAACACAATAGTTTAAATATGACATAATAAATGAATGAAACAATAACAACAGAGCATTGGTGTTCAATAAATGACATGATCTCCTCATCATTCCAACACATTTAGCAACTTTTGCCCTCAGGTAACTTATATGTGGCTTCCATGAGATATTTTCATCTATTATTACTCCTAAGAAAGAATTTTGTTGAACATATTCTATTGGTGTATCATCAATAACAATCCTGATTGGTATATTACTTTTGCAATTGCTAAAGAGCATTATTTTGGTCTTCTTTAAATTCAGAGACAATTTGTTTGTATTAAACCAAGTTTTTAACTTCATCATCTCCTCAGTTACAGAAGTCAGAAGTTGCTTCACGTGGTCACCTGCACATGTAATTGTTGTATCGTCAGCAAAGAGGATGAACTCCAGCAGTGTTGATACTTGACATATTTTGTTGATATATATAATGAATAGTGTGGGTATCAGTATGGACCCCTGGGGGACTCCACAGTTATGTTCATGAGTGTAGATTGATGTTGGTCCATCTGAACAATCTGCTGTCTCTCATTTAAGTAGCTCTCCAGCCATTTCCCTGCCAATCCCCTTATGCCATAGTTTTCCAGTTTATTTACCAAAATCTGGTGGTCAATGGTATCGAAAGCCTTTTGCAGGTCAATAAAAATTCCTATAACAAATTTGTTCTTCTCCATGCCATTAGTAAATGTTCTCTATTAACCCTTGTGTGGTGTTCATATTGTTGTTACTCAGCCAGTGTTTGTGGGTCTGATGCACCCGCTGTATTTTGTGACTTTTAGTGTCTCACATTCAAACATTTTATGTTAAAATACTGAACAGATGTTTACCTTATCCGAATTACAAGGAGTATAAACAATACATATGGTTAATATTTGCCCTTTACCTTTGTTATGGCACATTTATAACGTATTATTTTAAACATAATAAAAAAATAATAATTAAAATCAAGATATGAGTGGAAACAAATTTGCAAGTGAAGCAAGCTTTTTAGAAACTACTGACTTTTATTTTGTTGAACTTGAAATGTAACCCATTGTGGTGCACAACACAAGCTGAACAACATGAACACAGAGTAAACATAGCAGTGAAGACAACACATTGAACACATGGCCTGTAGCCACTAGCCTATACAACACTTGAGGGGCAGAGCTTTACTGTGTGTGTGTGTTGCAGATATACGTGTTGTTTTCCTGTCCATCTTGGGTCCGCACACTTCTTCTTGTTGCTGGTGTTCACAACCCAGAATAATGAAAAGATCAGGAATTTTACTAAGACTTCTGTCTCTCTTTAACAAGACATGAGTGGCAGACATGTATCAACAGCATCACACACTTACTTCAGGCTCTGCAGACAGGCCACCAGCATTCTCCTCCTGAATCCTCCTCACCATGGCTGCAGAGGCTGGGGTTCTGGGGACATGATTTCTTCTCTCCATTTGTGGTCTCACCAATGCCATTCCCAGATCCTCAAGGAAGGGCCGTCTTTTCTGGAGCTTCACTCGTTTCCACTCTGGGTTCAGTGCCATCCAAATGACAAAGGAGTTGTACGCTGAGATGTCCAACATGTCAAATATTATCACCAGTGGTCAGCGTAAAGTCCTCCGTTTGCAGCTGTAGGCCGTCACCAGCTTGTCCATGTTGTCTACCCCTCCTTTTGTGGCGTTATAATCCATGATGATCTCTGGTTTGTGATGTTCCTGGTCACAGATTCTTCCTTCCCCGTGCAGTGTACACATGAGCACCACATTCTTGCCTTTCTTCGGCACAAAGGATACCCGGGATGTGTCAGCCGTGTATACAAACTTGGAAGACTTGACACGCCTGTTCTTTGAAGTCAGCAGTTGAGGTGGGAGCTCTGACCTGTTTTTCCTTATTGTTCCCACCATGGTCAGCTTCCTCTTCAGGAGCTCCTGTCCCAGTTTGTGCAAAGTAAAAAAGTGTCGCATGTGTTGTTGTGTCCACGGAGGCACTGAGACATGTCGAGGACTTCTCTCATTCCTTGTTTTTTCTCAGGGGCTCCTCCATCAGGTTCCCTGTGTAGACTTGCAAGTTCCAAGCATATGAGGAAGTGACATCACTGGCAGCCCAGATCTTTATACCATACTTTGCAGGTTTAGATGGTATTTACTGCCCTAGTGTGTGAATGTGAGTGTGAATGTTGTCTGTCTATCTGTGTTGGCCCTGCGATGAGGTGGCGACTTGTCCAGGGCGTACCCCGCCTTCCGCCCGATTGTAGCTGAGATAGGTGCCAGCGCCCCCCGCGACCCAAAAAAGGGAATAAGCGGTAGAAAATGGATGGATATTGCCGAAAGGGGCCCTTAAATTGCATCAGCTGTTCATCAATGGTGACATTTGGACCAGGGTTGTACAGCAAGGGGAGAGCGAACAGCGTTGGCAGGTAGTGTTGCAACTTTGTGTGGGTCTGCTTATTTCATGTTTTTGTACCTGCGGTTCCCACGCCGGCACTGTCTGCTCTCGTTTACTCGCGCATTTGACCCTCTAAAGTTCTGTGTACATACACTCTGTCCTCCTCCTGTCTAGGCCTGCTGTGTGTGTGTGTGTGTGTGTGTGAACAGAACATCAATTTCCACACTTCTATTAGCCCTGGGTCCAGGGGACCCCGAACATCCTATATGTAACAGAAATGTGTAGGGGGGTGTATGGTGTGTGTTCATTAAATATGTATTCTGATATATGTTCTTCACAGAAAATGAGCCAAAGCCAGTGAGTCTCAGTTTAACAAAATTAATTAATTGTATTATTTTTCTTTTCAATAAACATTAAAAACGGGTCCCACAGAGCCGAACACCACACAAGGATTAATACAACTGCTGAAATGATGTATAAAGTAAATAATAATATGCTTCCAGAAGTGGTCCAGAAGATGTTTCAGATGTGAACCAGTAAATATGAACTAAGAGGGATTTATGAGTACTCAAAAGCAAATGTATTAACAAATGTAAAACAAATATATACACCATATAATGTTACTCTATAACATCAATAATAATTAAAAATGATTTCTGAATATCTCTATACACATATAAAAGTATTTTGTCCTGTTTATTCTCACCTTTACAGTCAAAGTGTTGTTTATTTTTTAATAAAGTACACAATGTTGTATATTAATAGGTTGATTGGCAACACTAAATGGTCCCTAGTGTGTGAATGTGAGTGTGAATGTTGTCTGTCTATCTGTGTTGGCCCTGAGATGAGGTGGCAACTTGTCCAGGGTGTACCCAGCGTTCCGCCCGATTGTAGCTGAGATAGGCGCCAGCGCCCCCCGCGACCCCAAAAGGGAATAAGCGGTAGAAAAAGGAAGGATGGATGTATGGATGTTGTATATTAAAACATGTACTTGACTTAAAAATGCAAAATATCTAATTTATAAATGTTAGGATCTATGTGCTGATGTTGTTAGAAAGTCAAAGTTTTAACAGTTTATTTCAAATCCTGCAGTTTCATTTGCTGCTGCTGTTCTCACCAGCACACTTGTGTTTCTTACACTGCTACTTAGAAGACAATCCATCCATCCATTTCCTACCGCTTATCCCCCTTTGGGGTCGCGGGGGGAGCTGGCGCCTATCTCAGCTACAATCGGGCAGAAGGCAGTGTACACCCTGGACAAGTTGCCACCTCATCACAGGGCCAACACAGATAGACAGACAACATTCACACTCTTATTCACACACTAGGGCCAATTTAGTGTTGCCAATCAACTTATCCCCAGGTGCATGTCTTTGGAAGTGGGAGGGGCCTATCCCCAGGTGCATGTCTTTGGAGGTGGGAGGGGCCTATCCCCAGGTGCATGTCTTTGGAGGTGGGAGGGGCCTATCCCCAGGTGCATGTCTTTGGAGGTGGGAGGGGCGTATCCCCAGGTGCATGTCTTTGGAGGTGGGAGGGGCCTATCCCCAGGTGCATGTCTTTGGAGGTGGGAGGAGCCTATCCCCAGGTGTATGTCTTTGGAGTTGGGAGGAACCTATCCCCAGGTGCATGTCTTGGGAAATGTCACGCTTGCCACTGACGGTTTGTGTTTTAGTTTCTCCTCTATGTGTTTAGAATATCCTGTCCTTAGTTCCTGTCAGCACTCTTATTTTGGTCCAGCTTCCTGTTTGTCTCCCTGTGTGCTGTTTTTCCCTCAGCTGCGGCTGATTGGCACCTGGCTACACCTGGCTACAATCAGCCCGCTCCTATTTTACCTGCTTTTTTCCTCCAGTCAGTGCTGGATTATTGTCGTTGCCACATGTCGCACTTGTCTTTGCTACCTGTCGTATCTTGTCTTGTCCCTGCAGCGTTGCTGTAAAGCTATGTTTGATTGCGGTTTTTAGCTTACTGCCTTTTGTTCCCTGCTTCCAGTTTGTTTTCTAAGTACAAGTACGACTTCTCTTTTCCATTCTAAAGTTCCTTTTTGTTTTGTAGCTCCCATGCTTGCTCTCTTAGTTTAACTGCCCACGTGCGTGCTTTTTGTTTGTACACTTTGTTTGGTTTTGTTCTAGTATTTTATATTAAAACCATGTTTCCTTATTCAATGCCTGACTCCGTCTCCGCATCATGGGGTTCGTCAACAACAAACTTTGACAGGAAGTGGGAGGAAGCCGGAGTACCCAGAGGGAACACACGCATTCACGGGGAGGACATGCAAACTCCACACAAAAAGACCCCGAGCCCGGGATTGAACACAGGACTACTCAGGACTTTTGTATTGTGAGGCAGACGCACTCACCCCTCTTTCACCGTGAAGCCTAGAAGAGAATCTTTCACCACACACGCTGCAACTCAACACTTACTTACCAGTGTGTATTCTCATGAGTCTTTTCAAAAGCAGACTTTGTATAAAACGTTTACAATATACTGAACATGTATAAGGTATGTCTCCAGTGTGTGTTCTCATGGCTACTTTCAATGTGCTTTTTCATACAAACGCTTTAACACATTCTGAGCAGGAAAAAGGTTTTTCTCCAGTGTGTGTTCTCATGTGTACTTTCAAAGTGCTTCATTGTACAAAAGCTTCACCACATTCTTAACAGTGAAAAGGTTTTTTATTCATTGTGTATTCTCATATGTGCTTTGAAATGGTCCCTTCGAGTAAAATCTTTACCGCAGATTGAACATAAAAACGTTTTTTCTCCAGTGTGTATTCTCATGTGTGCTTTGAAATGGTCACTTCGAGTAAAAGCTTTACCACACATTGAACATGAAAAAGGTTTTTCTCCTGTGTGTCTTCTAATGTGTGCTTTGAAAAGGTGCCTTTGAGTAAATCCTTTACTACAGATGAACATGAAAAAGGTTTTTCTCCAGTGTGTGTTTTTGTGTGGTTTACCAACTGTCCCTTCTGGGAGAATCCTTTGCCACAAATTGGGCACATGAATGGTTTTTCTCCAGTGTGTATTCTCATGTGTCTTTTTAACTCTGCTTTTCGCGCAAATCTTTTACAGCATTCTGAGCAAGTAAAAGGTTTTTCTCCAGTGTGTATTGTCTTGTGTGTATTCAAATGTTGCCTATGAATAAAATCGTTACCGCAGATTGAACATGAAAAAGGTTTTTCTCCAGTGTGTGTTCTCATGTGTCTTTTCAAATCGTACCTCTGAGTAAAATCTTTACCGCAGATTGAACATGAAAAAGGTTTTTCTCCAGTGTGTGTTCTCATGTGTACTTTCAAATTACTAGGAGATTTAAGATGTGAAGTGAGTGTTGTCAGTGTGACATGTCTTATCATCTTTAGAGTCTTCATCATCAGTGTCAGGAGAGTGTGACGTTGTGTCCTCACTATCTGATAGTGGAGCTAAGAGCTTGTCTGCTTGTGATCCTCCACAGTGGTCTCCATCAGCTTCTGTTGTCATGTGTTGTGTTGAGCTGCTGCTTGGAGGCTCCCCCCCTCCCCTCTCCTCACTTTCACCTTTCACCTCATCATCTTCACTCTTCACAGGGACACCAGTCACTGGCATCTTGGTGACATCAACCTCCTCCAGTCCTTCAAGATGCTCTCCCTGCTGACTGATGCTGTGTTCCTCCTCTTCCTCTTTAATGTGAGGGCTCAGTGGATCCACCGCTTCCTTTTTAAAATGGGGTGTCAGTGGGTCCTCCTCTTCCTCTTTATAAAGGGGGGTATGTGGGTATTCCTCTTCCTTCTTAATGTGGAAGGGCTGTGGCTCCTCCGTTCGCATCCTGAAGCTCCACTTCTGTTGCTCAGGGTGAAGATGTTCTTCACAGACGTCTGCAAGACAAACACGGCATCTCTGCTCAGTCACACACTGCATTCACTACTTTGACATGCACTTAGGAAAAACAAGTTATCGTAAGAACTGTCTTTAAATCTCAGTGACACACAAACACGCTGCTCTTAACAACATTATTCGCAGGAAAAGAAAAACAAACCAGGACAACAGGACTTTTTACTATGGATGAACGATATGGTTTAAATTAGATTTTGCGATTAAATTATGTCATGTAGAATTACTAATAGAACTATCTTAAAACAGGTTACACAGGCTCCTAATTTAGTTGCTGAAATATGCAGTGAAATAATACATAATTTCCAGTATTTTTTTTCCTCAAATAAAGTAACCAGATATTAACAGTAAATAAACAAGTACATTAATAAAAATTGTTCGATAAAATAATACAATTAGAAATGACACAATATGTTACTGCATATGTCAGCTGCCAAATTAGGAGCATTTTTTAACCCGCTTTGAAATTATTCTATTATCAATCATATAACAAATTATATATTGTGACATATATTGTAATTAGGATATAGATTTGAGGTCATATCGCCCATACCAAACATTGGCTCCCCGAGTCATTTTGTCTGGCCCATCAAATATATTTATTTTTTATATTCTTCAGATGTGTGTGTATGTTTAAAATGTTGTACTCCTGTTCTACATCACGTGGAAGTGTCATGTCATGGGGATGGTGTGTTTTCAACTAAGGGTGTGACGATGAACATGATTCTTACACATATGTGTACTTCATGTGTATATGAATGTACTTTATGTGTATATGAATATACTTTCCCTTGTGTGCTTAGTTTGACTGTAACTTCATAGTGGATAATATCTATAAACAACCTCAATTGTTTTACATCTTTAATTTGAAGGACTGTTTACTTATCTGACAAACTCAAAGGAAACTGCACTTTTTTAAAATGTCGCCTGTCATTCACAATCCTTATGTGAGACATATTTTTTAAATATTTATGAATTCTAATTAGTAAATAAACATGAGCAGAAATCAGCTAATATTGGAGTCAATGGGAGCTCCTCTATTAGACCCACAAAGTCCTCCAAAAAACATCCAGAAACTGCCAACTATACTCATTTTACATTTTGTGACCTGAATATTAACCAAGTATTAGTGATATTGTTATTATAAGCGCTAACGTTAAAGGCCTACTGAAAGCCACTACTAGCCACCACGCAGTCTGATAGTTTATATATCAATGATGAAATATTAACATTGCAACACATGCCAATACGGCCGCTTTAGTTGACTAAATTGCAATTTTAAATTTACCGCAGAGTGTCTTGTTGAAAACGTCGCGGAATGATGACGTGTGCGCGTGACGTCACGGACTGTCAGGAAATATTAGCTTAGCATAACACACAGCTAAAAGTCGTCTCTTTTCATCGCATACTTACACAGTAATTTGGACATCTGTTCTGCTGAATCTTTTGCAATTTTTTCAATTAATAATGGAGACTAAAAACAACAGTGCTGTTGGTGGAAAACAGTGTATTGCACCTTTGTTTTTAACACAGAGCGGTCAAGCGAACATGTTTCTCTACGTCAACCAGCATGTTTTTGGATGGGAAAATTGTGATATATATCTTACCGGAGACATCATTGGATTATTCGTCCTCCTGCAGTAGCTGTTTAAAAGGCAGCTGTGAGCTTGGCTCCTCTGCTTTTCTTTAAGACACTGGGTGTTCACCGCAGCCATCCGACCTCGAGGTATGTCTTTACAATCTCACTAAAACACTATTAAAAAATAAGCAGATAAGGGATCTTCCAGAATTATCCTAGTAAATGTGTGTAATTACATCTGAAACGCTCACAATGCCGCTGCCCGGAGCCGTCGCTTTTTATTTTATTTTATAAAAAAAAAAAATTCTAGTCTTTCGCTATCAATATCATCATCCACAAATCTTTCATCCTCGCTCAAATTAATGGGGAAATTGTCGTTTTCTAGGTCCGAATAGCTCTTGCCGCTGGAGGTTCCCATTATAAACAATGTGAGGACGTGAGGAGCCCTTACCCTTGTGAAGTCATCGTCTGCGACTTCCGGTAAAGACAAGGCTTTTTTATCAGCACCAAAAGTTGCGAACTTTATCATCGATGTTCTCTACTGAATCCTTTCAGCGAAAATATGGCAATATTGCGAAATGATCAAGTATGACACATAGAATGGACCTACAATCCCCGTTTAAATAACAAAATCTAATTTCAGTAGGCCTTTGAGGACCTACTTTTAGCGGCGCATAGATCACAGAAGTAACTAGCTTATGCTGCTATATTGACATATTGAGCTGCTTTCTCGCCTCTAAGAGGGTGAAAGCTAATTCTAGATTATATAAATCATGCTTCTCACTTATGTAGTAGAAGGTTGTGGACATAAACCGAGAACTTGGTCAACTCTGACATCCAACTTAGACCTGGAGATGGCAAGAAAGATTCGAAAATACGCTATTTTGCACCCACCCTTTTTTAACCATTTGTGAGGATTAATTCTTCATCTAAACGGGAAGATATGAACATACCATCAGTCGGCATCCCACTGAGAGCAGACATTGTATGCTTAAAATGAGAAAGATATGTAAATATGACATGTTATTAAGTGTGTGACTACATTACATATATACTTACAGTGTGTATTTAAAGGGGAACATTATCACAATTTCAGAAGGGTTAAAACCAATAAAAATCAGTTCCCAGTGGCTTATTTTATTTTTGGAAGTTTTTTCAAAATTTTACCTATCACGCAATATCCCAAAAAACAGCTTTAAAGTGCATGATTTTAACCGTCGTTATATCCGCCTGTCCATTTTCCTGTGACGTCACTGCGTGAAGCCAATACAAACAAACATGGCGGATAGAACAGAAAGCGACATTAGTTCGGATTCAGACTAAGATTTCAGCGGTTTAAGCGATTCAACAGATTACGCATGTATTGAAACGGATGGTTGGAGTGTGGAGGCAGATAGCGAAAAAGAAATAGAAGAAGAAACTGAAGCTATTGGGCCATATCACGACAGACATCGGCAACGAGGACGAATTCGGCGATCGCCTTCTAACCAACGATTGCATCTTTTGACCACTGGTGCAACTTGAATCCGTCAATTGGTATGTACTTGTTTGGCATTAAATGTGGGTGGAGCGAAAGGCTGGATGCAAATATAGCTACAAATGAGGCATAATGATGCAATATGTACATACAGCTAGCCTAAATAGCATGTTAGCATCGATTAACTTCCAGTCATACCGTGAGCAAATATTTCTGATTAGCACATAAGTCAATAACATCAACAAAACTCAACTTTGTGATTTCGTTGACTTTATCATTGTAAATGCATCTGCTTTGAGTGTCGCAGTATATCCACACATCTCTGTGCCATCTCTGTCGTAGCATCGCTATCGTCGGTAAGGTGTGCAGAACAAACGAGGGACTTTCGCATCTTTTGACCACTGGTGCAACTTGAATCCGTCCATTGGTATGTGTTTGTTTGGCATTAAATGTGGGTGGAGGGAAAGGCTGGATGCAAATAAAGCTACAAATAAGGCATAATGATGCAATATGTACATATAGCTAGCCTAAAGAGCATGTTAGCATCGATTAGCTTCCAGTAATATGTCTGATTAGCACACTCCACGTAAGTCAGCTGGTGTTGTTACACCGTCCGACAACACACCGACGAGGCATAATGTCTCCAAGGTACGGAAAACAGTCGAAAAAACGGAAAATAACAGAGCTGATTTGACTTGGTGTGTGTAATGTGTTTGAGAAAATGGCTGATTGCTTCCCGTTGTGACGTCACGGGTGAAAGGTCATTGCTCCGACAGCGTTTAAATCGCCAAATCCACCCTTTTAGAGTTCGGAAATCGGTTAAAAAAACATATGTTCTTTTTTCTGAAACATCCAGGTATATATTGACGCTTACATAGGTCTGCTGATAATGTTCCCCTTTAAAATGTTAAAGGTGGATTTAAAGGCCTACTGAAAGCCACTACTAGCGACCACACAGTCTGATAGTTTACATATCAATGATGAAATATTAACATTGCAACACATGCCAATACGGCCGCTTTAGTTGACTAAATTACAATTTTAAATTTCCCGCGGAGTTTCTTGTTGAAAACGTCGCGGAATGATGACGTGTGTTTGTGACGTTATTGGTTGGAGGGGACATATTAGCGCAGCACCATTTGCGGGCTGAAAGTCGTCTCTTTCAATCACGCAATTAAACAGTATTTTGGACATCTGTGTTGCTGAATCTTTTGCAATTTGTTCAATTAATATTGGAGAAGTCACAGTAGAAAGATGGAGGTGGGAAGCTTTAGCCTTTAGCCACACAAACACACGGCTTTACTATGGATCAGAACGGTCAAGCGAACATGGTTCCCGACCACTTGTCAACCGGCAGGTTTCGCTGAGAAAATTGTGATAAAAACTCTCCTCTTACTGTAGATCAGCCGAGCATGCGCCGTCCATGCAGCTGCCGTCAACTTCCCTCAGAGCCTGACGTCAAGACACCCGTGGACACACCCCTCCGACTATCAGGTACTATTTAACTCACTAAAACACTAGCAACACAATAGAAACATAAGGGATTTCCCAGAATTATCCTAGTAAATGTGTCTAAAAACATCTGAATCCATCCCAATGCAATCGCCTTTTATTTTAACTTATTTTATTTTATTGTTTTTCTAGTCCTTCGCTATCAATATCATCATTCACGAATCTTTCATCCTCGCTCAAATTAACGGGGAAATTGTCGTTTTCTCGGTCCGAACTGCTCTTGCTGCTGGAGGCTCCCATTAAAAACAATGTGAAGACGCGAGGAGCCCTCACACTTGTGACATCATCGTCTGCGACTTCCGGTAAAGGCAAGGCTTTTTTGTCAGCACCAAAAGTTGCAAACTTTATCGTGGATGTTCTCTACTAAATCCTTTCAGCAAAAATATGGCAATATCGCGAAATGATCAAGTATGAAACATAGAATGGACCTGCTATCCCCGTTTAAATAAGAACATTTCATTTCAGTAGGCCTTTAAGATGTTATTTAGAGCACTTTGAAAGCAGAATAGAGCGGCTACCAATGACTCAATTGCTCAAGGTTAATTTTCTATTTAGGATGCATTAACCATCGACCTGCTCAGTGGCCTTTTGGTTAGAGTGTCTGCCCTGAGACTGGAAAGTCATGAGTTGAAACCCTGGCCGAGTCATATCAAAGACTATAAAAATGGGACCCATTGCCTCCTTGCTTGGCACTCAGCATCAAGGGTTGGGGGTTAAATCACCAAATGTTTCCTGAGCGCGGCCACCGAGGAGCTTTTAACTACCTCGGCGACCTCGGCCCAAGAAATAGGAGAGCCCACCACAGATTTTCCAGGAACTGCTTCCTCATACGAAAATGTGTTGGTGGGATTGAAGAGGTCTTCGAAGTATTCCCTCCACTGATTAACAACAGCCGCAGTAGAGGTCAGCAGCAAACCATCCTCACCATACAGTGACAGTGTACTGCTTCCCACCCTGAAGCGGCGGATGGTGGACCAGAATTGCTTCGAAGCCGCCCGGAACTCGTTTTCCATGGCTTCCCCAAACTCCTCCCATGTCCGAGTTTTTGCCTCCGCGACCGCTGAAGCCGCACTTCGCTTGGCCAGTCGGTACCTGTCCACTGCTTCTGGAGTCCCATGAACCAAAAGGACCCGATAGGACTCTTTATTCAGCTTGATGGAATCCCTCACTGCTGGTGTACACCAGCGGGTTCTAGGATTACCGCCACGACAGGAACCAACCACCTTGCGGCCACAGCTCCAATCAGCCGCCTTGACAATAGAGGCACGGAATATGGTCCACTCGGACTCAATATCCACTGCCTCCCTCGTGACATGTTCAAAGTTCTTCCAGAGGTGGGAATTGAAACTCTCTCTGACAGGAAACTCTTCTAGGCGTTCCCAGCAGACCCTCACAAGCTCACCACAAGGTGGTGATTGGTAGAAAGCTCTGCCCCTCTCTTCACCAGAGTGTCCAAAACATGAGGCCGCAAATCCGATGACACAACTACAAAGTCAATCATGGAACTGCGGCCTATGGTGTCCTGGTGCCAAGTGCACATATGGACACCCTTATGTTTGAAAATGGTGTTTGTCATGGACAATCCGTGACAATCCGATAACAAAGCACCACTTGGGTTCAGATCCGGGCGGCCATTTTTCCCAAGCACGCCTCTCCAGGTTTCACTGTCGTTGCCAACATGAGCGTTGAAGTCCCCCAGCAGAACAAGGGAATCAGCGAGGGAGCACTCTCCAGTATTCCCTCAAGGGAATCCAAAAAGAGTGGGTACTCTGAGCTGCTGTTTGGTGGCTAAGCACAAACAACAGTCAGGACCCGTCCCCCCACCCGAAGCCATGATGTTGTGTGCCAGGCTTCACTAATATAAGAGTAGCTATCAGCTGGCAACAACCCTTGACTAGATAAGGTGAGTGCATTATCATCACAAAACTGTATTAGGTGTCTTGCATTATCAGAGCTGCCATCAGAAATATCAGCATTCCAGTCACCGACCACATAAATACACGTACAGTGATTATCCTGTATAAAATAATTAATAAAAGCAAGTTTAAACATGGATTCATCCTCATTGTCTTTACATTCATACGGAGTGTACACATTGAGAACAATAAACTCCCTATTGTCGGACTTATACTGAACAGCAATACACTTCGAGCCTAATAACACTAATAACTGCATCGTGCTTTTTGTGCCAGAGCACAGCAACACCTCCCGCTATCCTCCCTCATACAATTCCCATTATTAATATAATTCAAGAGCCCCAGGTCTTGTTTTGGGAGGAATGTCTCTTGTAAGCCTAACATGTCAAAGTGGAGCAGCAGGTTGTCAACAACTACACGCCGAGCCCGGTCCCCGGCGCTGGATATTAGATTTTTGTTTTCTCTTTGCCCTCAGTCTGGATCCCCTCTCCAGGGTCCCAGGCTTAGACTGATTTTTTTTTCTCACCTCTCCTCCTTTTTACCAGTTTCTCACCTTTTTTTTAAGGGGCGGCGGAAGTTGGCAGACCTGTTCTGTCTCCCTGTAATGTTTGTCTGCTCTTGAATGGGATTGTGCTGAAAATCTTAAATTCTCCTCTGAGATTATTAAGTGTTTCTGATTCTGATTGTGTTTCTATCAGCCATCTTCAAACATAATTAACTTTCCGGTACAATTTCTTAAATTTTGATTCGCCGAAAGTTTTATCAGTCACAAATACTGCCTCAGTTTGCAATCGGACAACTTTACCGCGAGGAGGCTATTGGAAGAAAGACTTTAGAAAGACAAGAAAACTTTGCTAATTAGTACTAATAAACTAGATTGATTGAGACATCGCTGGACAGCAGAGAAGTAACTAAATCCAAACAAACGTTGAAATTATTTTTTTAAGATATCTGGCTTGTATTTTAAGTAGGGATATAAATCGTTAGAAATGTATCGATATGATACCCTAATCGATACCAGTATTTGTCGGTACTTTTTTTGGTACTAAATGTCATTTGTGGAAATAAAAAAGTGGAAAAAGTCATTTTAAATAGCATTCCTATTAGCACAAGAGGTTGAACACCTCCAACATGATGTTCTGTAACATCTCAGAGCAGGGAAGTCTTTTATCAGCAGCTGTTTATTTGAAGTCTTAAAGAAGTCAACTATGTGTGCAGTGCAAGGTGAAATGCAGTTATGTCATCTTCTTCTCAATAACACACACATCAAACTTGTGTTGCTTCCTTATTTGTCATTATTCAAAGCTGATTGTAATGTGTAGCAGCGGCAGCTGAACTCAATGTGACAACGTGTCATAGTTACCTCAGTCAGCTGGAATTAAAAATACAAATAGTTGTGTCTTTAATCCAGAATTTTCACGGTCCTCATGGACGACATAATTATGAACCAGTATTAATTAAAAAAATGGTACTTTGTGTACATCTCTTATCTTCATCACTAAACCTTTGAAATATGCTGACATATGTGCTGCTAAGGTAAATAAACAGTAGCCATATTGAATGTTTGCCTTCATTTGACCACGTGAGGTAAGGAGGACGGCCTCTAGGTCACATGGTTACACCCCAGCAATTACACTGTTGATGATTGATGAGCATTCATTTTTAAATGGTGGTGTTAAAAAGCAAATATATCTCCATCTTTAGTGATAAATGTGTCCCCCGGATGAACATGTGTCACAAACATTGTATTAGATGATATGTGGATGTTGTGCTTACTTGGACTGTGATGAAGCTGTGAGGACTCAGGTGGTTTGTCTTCATGCTCTTCAGTCTTCACAGAGACAACAGTCAGTGGAAACTTGCTGACATCAGCCTCCTCCTGCCCTACAGGACACTCTCCCTCCTCTTCCTCTTTAAAATAAGAGGGCTGTGGCTGATCTTTGTCCCCTTTAAAATGTGAGGGCTGTGGATACTCTAAAGTGAAACTGTCCCCCTGCAGATGAGGGAGACATTCTTCTTGGTGTCCAATCAGCTGATGGATGTCTACAGGACACAAACAAAACGCATTTTAACTCCTACATGCTAAATATTAAATTGTACATGAAATATAGGGCTGTGGCTATTGAAAATGTTATTAATCAAGTGTTCTACTGGAAATTTTCCGATTAGTTGAGTAACTGAATAAAACAGTGTTGCTTGGTTAAAGACAAATTTAAGCGACTATAAAACATTTCACTTAATAATGAACAGTCAATTGGTTTGAGATGGTATGAGATCAAAATGTTATCTTTAGATCAGGCTTTGTTTTTTTGACAATCACAGCCACATTAAAAAGTCAAAGTACCAATGATTGTCAGACACACACTAGGTGTGGGGAGATTATTTCCTGCATTTAGCCCATCACCCTTGATCACACCCTGGGAGGTGAGGGGAGCAGTGAGCAGCAGCGGTGGCCATGCCCGGGAATAACTTTTATGGTGATTAAACCCCAATTACAACCCTTGATGCTGAGTGCAAGGCAGAGAAGTAATGGGTCCCATTTTTATAGTATTTGGTATGACTGGGTTGGGGTTTGAACTCACAACCTACCGATCTCAGGGAGGGTGCACCGACATGAAGGAAATAACAGGTCAGTATGCTTTGACACACATATATAACTTGTCAAACCTGCCAGCTTGCAGGCTAGGTTTACAGCGTCGGTCACCATGGTAACTGACTCTGACTTTGTCTTACCTCTCTTATTTTTGGAGGTAAAACTCTCGAGCTTTACATACTCAGGACTTTGCACTTAACCTGCTCTCTGGAATATTCCCCTGGTGACTGTGTGAGTTTTGTGTAAACTTGTTGATACACATTGTTACAAACATCAAACTCTCATAAATATTGTGTGTCTGACACTGTCTCCTTCTTATCAACAATGTAAAACAATCAGTGCATCATCCTCACATGACAATTAATCTTCCTACAGACAATCTATTTAAGAATAGTGTGAATAATGAAATATAAAGTTAGTAAAGATGTGAGAGTAAGAAGTAAACAAACCTGTTCTGTGTAACACAACTTGATGTTTTTCATGTTGTCGCTCCTTCTCCTCTTTTGTTGGACAAAGTTCCTCCTCGTACTCTGCTATGGTTCTTTGGCACATTTTCACACAATCACAACACTTTACACTCACACTTGATCTCTACTTAGTGATGTGTTTTGATCACTTCCGCCTCTCTTTGTTAGCAGCTAACAAGCTAAGCTAACTAGCAGGCTAAGCTAGCTCGAGAAGCATCAAAGTGCGCTCAGACTAATATAACCGGATGCAAACAGTTATTAACGATGTTTACTCTATTTACTAGAGTGTAATAAAGGACATATATGTGTACATGGAGGCACAGATTAAGAACACTGAACTGTGACGACTGCAATAATGTCTTCACCGTCAGACGCCATCTTGCTTTATCCTCGCCGTGTTTGGAGGAACAAGTAAGCAGCTATTTTCCAAATCTCGCGAGAGAAATAAGTAAAACCAGCTTTCCGCCACCGGTAAAAATATTTTATTATATACTATTTACTTATTAAGAAAATAAAAGTAAAATTGTCCATTTCAAATTTTCATAGTAAAGACATAAAACTTATTTCTGTAAAAAAAATTCAATATTTAAAAATGTATTCAAACAACAGTAGCATAAGGAATGACAAAAAAGAAACACAATTAATATTACATTAATGATATTATTTTTGTTTTTGATGTTAATCGTTTTTATAATGTAATTTAGAATGTGGGAGGTTTTCATGTTCTTTTCAAATTTCCTTTGAATAGAATAGAATAGAATAGAGTTTTATTGTCATTATTGCAGTGAACAGGTTCAAAGAACAACGAAATTGGAGCAGATCCCCAAAGGTGCATGTACAATATGGTAATATAAATAGTACAAAAAAAAGGTAGATAGAAATAAGAGATGTATCTATATATGTATATATATCCACACAGATGCATACATGCATGCATATGAATATATATACACACATGCATACAACATTATTGCTTATTACAGTCCGAAAAAATTGAAAGAAATTAAAAACATGACACATGAGGACATGAAGGACATATTGTGCTACTATGGCTCTTGGGTAAAAGTTGTTTTTTAGTGAATTTGTACCAGCTTTTAGCACCCTATAGCGTCTGCCCGAGGGTGGCATTATATATATTATATCCATCTATCGATTGATAGATAGATAGATAGATAGATATATCTCTCTTTCCATTTTCTACCGCTTATTCCCTTTCGGGGTCGCGGGGGGTGGGGCTGGGAGGGGGGGATCTGGTGCCTATCTCAGCTACAATTGGGCGGAAGGCGGCGTACACCCTGGACAAGTCCCCACCTTATCGCAGGACCAACACAGATAGACAGACAACATTCACACTCACACTCACACACACACTAGGGCCAATTTAGTGTTGCCAATCAACCTATCGCCAGGTGCATGTCTTTGGAGGTGGGAGGGGCCTATCCCCAGGTGCATGTCTTCTGAAGTGGGCGGAAGCCGGAGTACCTGGAGGGAACCCACGCATTCACGGGGAGGACATGCAAACTCCACACAGAAAAATCCCGAGCCCGGGATTGAACCCTGACTACTCAGGACTTTCGTATTGTGACACAGACGCACTAACCCCTCTTCCACCGTGCTGCCAGATATAGATGTATAGATATAATATATGTAATGCCAATTGAAATTTAAAGAGGACATGAAAACCTCCCACATTCTAAAATACATTATGAAAACAAATGATCATCAAAAACAAAAATAATATCATAAGTGTAATATTTATTTTGTTTCTTTTTTTCTTTCCTTATGCTACTGTTGTTTCAATACATTGTTAAATATTTGAATATTTTTACGAAAATAAGTTGTATGTCTTTGTTTTGAAAATTTAAAATGGAAAATGTAGATCATTTGGTGAAATGACTGTTTTGTTGTTGTTTGTGGTTACCCGTTGGAAGAACTGTGCCGAGCTGCATGAATAAGTTGGCTTTAATTAAGACTTCAGCAGGACAGTAATTGTACATACGCACTGCATGAGAGGGTGGTAGTAACTGACTCCTCGATGTGCACACCCTGGTGGTATGTTCGAGAATTACAACATGAAAACAGCTGCAAGAAACAAAATCTGTACAAAAAATGCTGCAAGTCAAAGCCACAGAGTCAGTCCAAGTTTACCACAAACAAGTGCTATGGACAGTCTGTGCATGATGTGACAGTGGATCAACACAGCCAAAGTGAAAATGACACATTCTACGTGGATGGCTTGGAAATAGAAAATTGCATTGACTCTGTAAATCCACAACAAAGAGACCAAGATGAAGGATTTGTCACAGTGTGCATAAACGACATGCCAACCGAAATGAAAGTGGATACAGGTGCTAAATGCAATGTAATGTCACTGAAGACTTTCAATAGAGTAAACAGCGGCGTGAAACTCACCAAACAACACAGAAGCACAAATTTGGTGGCTTACGGAGGAGCCAAAATCGAGACACAAGGTGAAGCTACGCTGACATGCTTTTTAAAGGGACAGCGCCACTTACTGCCATTTTTCACAGTGGATAGAATGTGACATCACTGTTGGGCTTCCGTGCATGCCTGCGTACGGGGCTAGTCGAGTTGAGTCCCGATGTGCACCATGTCACCACAGAGAACACTGGAGAGTTCAGCGCACGGATCCTCACACAATACCAAGATATTTTCAGTGAAGAGCTCGGAGAACTACCAGTTGTTTACACAATGACAGTGGACCCCAATGTGCCGCCAGTTGTTAGGCCGGCCCACCGCATCCCAGTAGCGATGCAAGACTGTGTGAAAGCTGAACTTAAACGCATGGAAAGCATAGACGTTATTACTTCAGTCACCGAACCAACAGCTTGGGTGTCATCCATGGTCGTTGGGCACACAAAAGTCAAATCAGAAATCAGATTGTGCATCAACCCCAAAGATTTAAAGGCCTACTGAAATGAGATTTTCTTATTTAAACGGGGACAGCAGGGCCATTCTATATGTCATACTTGATCATTTCGCGATATTGCCATATATTTGCTGAAAGGATTTAGTAGTGATCATCCACGATAAATTTCGCAACTTTCGGTGCTAAGAGAAATGCCGGAAGTCGCAGACGATGACGTCACATGTTTGATGGCTCCTCACATATTCACATTGTTTTTAATGGGAACCTCCAACAAAAAGTGCTATTCGGACCGAGAAAACAACAATTTTCCCATTAATTTGAGCGAGGATGAAAGATTCGTGTTTGGGGATATTGATAGCGACGGACTAGAAAAAAATAATTTAAAAAAAGTTTAAAAAAAAAAACGTGATTGCATTGGGACGGATTCCGAAGTTTTTTGACATATTTACTAGGTTAATTCTAGGAAATCCCTTATCTTTCTATTGTGTTGCTAGTGTGTTAGTGAGTTAAATAGTACCTGATAGTCGGAAGGGTGTCTCCACGACTGTCTTGACGCGCAGTGTCTCAGGGGAGTCGACGGCAGCTATGGATGGCACAAGCTCAGCTTTTCTCCGGTAAGAACTGACTTTTTAACCACAATTTTCTCACCGAAACCTGCTGGTTGACATATGGTCGGGATCCATGTTCTCTTGACCGCGCTCTGATCCATAGGAAAGTTTCAGCTCCAGGAATTTTAAACAAGGAATCACTGTGTGTTTGTGTGGCTAAAGCTTCCCAACTCCATCTTTCTACTGTGACTTCTCCAATATTAATTGAACAAATTGCTAAAGATTCAGCAACACAGATGTCCAAAAAACTGTATAATTATGCCGTTAAAGCAGACGACTTTTAGCTGTGTGTGTGTGCAGCGCTCATACTTCCTAAAAACCTGTGACGTCTTGCGTACACGTCATCATTACACAACGTTTCGAAGACGAAACTCCCGGGAAATTTAAAATTGCAATTTAGTAAACTAAAAAGGCCGTATTGCCATGTGTTGCAATGTTAATATTTCATCATTGATATATAAACTATCAGACTGCGTGGTGGGTAGTAGTGGCTTTCAGTAGGCCTTTAAATGAAGCACTAAAACGGCCCCACCACCCCATGAGAAGTGTGGAGGAGGTAGCAGCACAAATGTTTTCAGTGC
>NW_026907021.1:40000-247500 GCF_033978795.1 Nerophis ophidion
ATCAGATACACTTAGTAGGGGTGTAACGTTTTATATTTCTAAGATTCAAATACCGTATATTGATTTGTGCTCTACGCTAGCTAGCCCTGGTGGGTGGGACAAAGCTCCTGGTTTTTCAGCAATTGAACAAGCAAAAATTAGCCAAAAAAGCACCATTTTAAGATGTTTCAGTGTTTAAAGAATTGAAAAAATAGAGTTTACATAAATACTGACCCCATTTATCCAAAATTAATCACTGTTTCAGTCACTAAGTTATTTAGTCACAACAGTAATTACAACTTGTCTTCACATCCACAGGAACCAAATGGGTTAGCCTACTCCATACAGTATTTACAACCTTACTGGTGTTCACTTTACAACCACAGATGGTTCATCTAGTTACTTACATTATTTACTAGGGGTGTAACGGTACAGGTATTTGTATTGAACCGATTCGGTACGGGGGTTTCGGTTCCGTTCGGAGATGTACCGACCAACACGGACATATTAAGTGGCCCACGTTTTGTAAACAATGCACACCGAGGCACTAGTGGTGCAACGGATCAACATTGATCCGTTCCGATCAATATCTTCAGTTCGGCACACACGTGATCCGCGGTCTGATTTATGAAAAAAAAAAAAAAAAAAGTTGTTCGCACAGCGTGGTAATGGCGAGCAGGGTAACGGAGGAACTTGAACGCCCCGTGCCATTTAATCGCTGTGTTTATAAGTGCAGACTCCATTGTGCAAAACCAGGGTTTTAAACACATGCTGAAAGTGCTTCAGCCACATTACGACATCCCCTCTATGTGACCATAAGTGCAAGGGTGGAGGTCCAGGGGAACTATGTGAGCATAAGTGCAAGGGTGGAGGTCCAGGGGAACTATGTGACCATAAGTGCAAGGGTGGAGGTCCAGGGGAACTATGTGACCATAAGTGCAAGGGTGGAGGTCCAGGGGAACTATGTGAGCATAAGTGCAAGGGTGGAGGTCCAGGGGAACTATGTGACCATAAGTGCAAGGGTGGAGGTCCAGGGGAACTATGTGACCATAAGTGCAAGGGTGGAGGTCCAGGGGAACTATGTGAGCATAAGTGCAAGGGTGGAGGTCCAGGGGAACTATGTGACCATAAGTGCAAGGGTGGAGGTCCAGGGGAACTATGTGACCATAAGTGCAAGGGTGGAGGTCCAGGGGAACTATGTGACCATAAGTGCAAGGGTGGAGGTCCAGGGGAACTATGTGACCATAAGTGCAAGGGTGGAGGTCCAGGGGAACTATGTGACCATAAGTGCAAGGGTGGAGGTCCAGGGGAACTATGTGACCATAAGTGCAAGGGTGGAGGTCCAGGGGAACTATGTGACCATAAGTGCAAGGGTGGAGGTCCAGGGGAACTATGTGACCATAAGTGCAAGGGTGGAGGTCCAGGGGAACTATGTGACCATAAGTGCAAGGGTGGATGTCCAGGGGAACTATGTGACCATAAGTGCAAGGGTGGAGGTCCAGGGGAACTATGTGACCATAAGTGCAAGGGTGGAGGTCCAGGGGAACTATGTGACCATAAGTGCAAGGGTGGAGGTCCAGGGGAATTATGTGACCATAAGTGCAAGGGTGGAGGTCCAGGGGAACTATGTGACCATAAGTGCAAGGGTGGAGGTCCAGGGGAACTATGTGAGCATAAGTGCAAGGGTGGAGGTCCAGGGGAACTATGTGAGCATAAGTGCAAGGGTGGAGGTCCAGGGGAACTATGTGACCATAAGTGCAAGGGTGGAGGTCCAGGGGAACTATGTGACCATAAGTGCAAGGGTGGAGGTCCAGGGGAACTATGTGACCATAAGTGCAAGGGTGGAGGTCCAGGGGAACTATGTTACCATAAGTGCAAGGGTGGAGGTCCAGGGGAACTATGTGACCATAAGTGCAAGGGTGGAGGTCCAGGGGAACTATGTGACCATAAGTGCAAGGGTGGAGGTCCAGGGGAACTATGTGACCATAAGTGCAAGGGTGGAGGTCCAGGGGAACTATGTGACCATAAGTGCAAGGGTGGAGGTCCAGGGGAACTATGTGACCATAAGTGCAAGGGTGGAGGTCCAGGGGAACTATGTGACCATAAGTGCAAGGGTGGATGTCCAGGGGAACTATGTGACCATAAGTGCAAGGGTGGAGGTCCAGGGGAACTATGTGACCATAAGTGCAAGGGTGGAGGTCCAGGGGAACTATGTGACCATAAGTGCAAGGGTGGAGGTCCAGGGGAACTATGTGACCATAAGTGCAAGGGTGGAGGTCCAGGGGAACTATGTGACCATAAGTGCAAGGGTGGAGGTCCAGGGGAACTATGTGAGCATAAGTGCAAGGGTGGAGGTCCAGGGGAACTATGTGAGCATAAGTGCAAGGGTGGAGGTCCAGGGGAACTATGTGACCATAAGTGCAAGGGTGGAGGTCCAGGGGAACTATGTGACCATAAGTGCAAGGGTGGAGGTCCAGGGGAACTATGTGACCATAAGTGCAAGGGTGGAGGTCCAGGGGAACTATGTTACCATAAGTGCAAGGGTGGAGGTCCAGGGGAACTATGTGACCATAAGTGCAAGGGTGGAGGTCCAGGGGAACTATGTGACCATAAGTGCAAGGGTGGAGGTCCAGGGGAACTATGTGACCATAAGTGCAAGGGTGGAGGTCCAGGGGAACTATGTGACCATAAGTGCAAGGGTGGAGGTCCAGGGGAACTATGTGACCATAAGTGCAAGGGTGGAGGTCCAGGGGAACTATGTGACCATAAGTGCAAGGGTGGAGGTCCAGGGGAACTATGTGACCATAAGTGCAAGGGTGGAGGTCCAGGGGAACTATGTGACCATAAGTGCAAGGGTGGAGGTCCAGGGGAACTATGTGACCATAAGTGCAAGGGTGGAGGTCCAGGGGAACTATGTGACCATAAGTGCAAGGGTGGAGGTCCAGGGGAACTATGTGACCATAAGTGCAAGGGTGGAGGTCCAGGGGAACTATGTGAGCATAAGTGCAAGGGTGGAGGTCCAGGGGAACTATGTGAGCATAAGTGCAAGGGTGGAGGTCCAGGGGAACTATGTGACCATAAGTGCAAGGGTGGAGGTCCAGGGGAACTATGTGACCATAAGTGCAAGGGTGGAGGTCCAGGGGAACTATGTGACCATAAGTGCAAGGGTGGAGGTCCAGGGGAACTATGTTACCATAAGTGCAAGGGTGGAGGTCCAGGGGAACTATGTGACCATAAGTGCAAGGGTGGAGGTCCAGGGGAACTATGTGACCATAAGTGCAAGGGTGGAGGTCCAGGGGAACTATGTGACCATAAGTGCAAGGGTGGAGGTCCAGGGGAACTATGTGACCATAAGTGCAAGGGTGGAGGTCCAGGGGAACTATGTGACCATAAGTGCAAGGGTGGAGGTCCAGGGGAACTATGTGACCATAAGTGCAAGGGTGGATGTCCAGGGGAACTATGTGACCATAAGTGCAAGGGTGGAGGTCCAGGGGAACTATGTGACCATAAGTGCAAGGGTGGAGGTCCAGGGGAACTATGTGACCATAAGTGCAAGGGTGGAGGTCCAGGGGAACTATGTGACCATAAGTGCAAGGGTGGAGGTCCAGGGGAACTATGTGACCATAAGTGCAAGGGTGGAGGTCCAGGGGAACTATGTGAGCATAAGTGCAAGGGTGGAGGTCCAGGGGAACTATGTGAGCATAAGTGCAAGGGTGGAGGTCCAGGGGAACTATGTGACCATAAGTGCAAGGGTGGAGGTCCAGGGGAACTATGTGACCATAAGTGCAAGGGTGGAGGTCCAGGGGAACTATGTGACCATAAGTGCAAGGGTGGAGGTCCAGGGGAACTATGTTACCATAAGTGCAAGGGTGGAGGTCCAGGGGAACTATGTGACCATAAGTGCAAGGGTGGAGGTCCAGGGGAACTATGTGACCATAAGTGCAAGGGTGGAGGTCCAGGGGAACTATGTGACCATAAGTGCAAGGGTGGAGGTCCAGGGGAACTATGTGACCATAAGTGCAAGGGTGGAGGTCCAGGGGAACTATGTGACCATAAGTGCAAGGGTGGAGGTCCAGGGGAACTATGTGACCATAAGTGCAAGGGTGGAGGTCCAGGGGAACTATGTGACCATAAGTGCAAGGGTGGAGGTCCAGGGGAACTATGTGACCATAAGTGCAAGGGTGGAGGTCCAGGGGAACTATGTGACCATAAGTGCAAGGGTGGAGGTCCAGGGGAACTATGTGACCATAAGTGCAAGGGTGGAGGTCCAGGGGAACTATGTGACCATAAGTGCAAGGGTGGAGGTCCAGGGGAACTATGTGACCATAAGTGCAAGGGTGGAGGTCCAGGGGAACTATGTGACCATAAGTGCAAGGGTGGAGGTCCAGGGGAACTATGTGACCATAAGTGCAAGGGTGGAGGTCCAGGGGAACTATGTGAGCATAAGTGCAAGGGTGGAGGTCCAGGGGAACTATGTGAGCATAAGTGCAAGGGTGGAGGTCCAGGGGAACTATGTGAGCATAAGTGCAAGGGTGGAGGTCCAGGGGAACTATGTGACCATAAGTGCAAGGGTGGAGGTCCAGGGGAACTATGTGACCATAAGTGCAAGGGTGGAGGTCCAGGGGAACTATGTGACCATAAGTGCAAGGGTGGAGGTCCAGGGGAACTATGTGACCATAAGTGCAAGGGTGGAGGTCCAGGGGAACTATGTGACCATAAGTGCAAGGGTGGAGGTCCAGGGGAACTATGTGACCATAAGTGCAAGGGTGGAGGTCCAGGGGAACTATGTGACCATAAGTGCAAGGGTGGAGGTCCAGGGGAACTATGTGACCATAAGTGCAAGGGTGGAGGTCCAGGGGAACTATGTGACCATAAGTGCAAGGGTGGAGGTCCAGGGGAACTATGTGACCATAAGTGCAAGGGTGGAGGTCCAGGGGAACTATGTGACCATAAGTGCAAGGGTGGAGGTCCAGGGGAACTATGTGACCATAAGTGCAAGGGTGGAGGTCCAGGGGAACTATGTGACCATAAGTGCAAGGGTGGAGGTCTGATTTAATTGTTTTAATATCTATAGCAGGGGTGTCAAAAGTGTGCCCTGGAGGCCATGTTTTAAAGGCCCATGGCACATTCTAAAAATACTATTAAAATAAACAAAAACGTAACCAAAAGTGAAATATAAAAGCTTAAAGGATAAATGTAATTTAGAAAAAGTTCCAACGTTGTCTAATTAAACAAAGCTGTTTTTTTTCTTTCAAACTGTCATTGCTCAAAACATAATATTGACTCAAAATCAATGTTATTATGAATTATTGACCTATCCAAGTTTACGATTACTTCACATCAAAATATTTTTGGTGGAAGATTTAGCAAATTTGTTAAATAAATAATCAAAAAATGTATATTTTGTTTTTTTCTTACTGTACCGAAAATGAACCGAACCATGACCTGTGAACCGAGGTACGTACCGAACCGAAATGTTTGTGTAGCGTTACACCCCTATTATGTACTCATTACTTGGGTTCTTTCACACATTACTTTGGCATTATTGCTTTGATGGCTCTGACATGAGACTTCCTGGCAAATTACTGAGCAGCTTGCATGTTCCTTTTTGTTTCTGCGTTTGTAGATTCTGCCTTGGATTTTATAGCCAATAACTGTCTCTTCGACTCCTTCTCCACTTCTAACTGTTCCAAAAGCAAAAATCATAAAGAGTACAAACAATATTTATTCTGTTAAGGAACTTCCTTTATCTGAATAGCCACTTGAGATCTATAGCATGAAGTAACATATCTTGCAGTCATGTTTTTCTTTCAAGATGGATTTAACTAATCAATGTCAAAATATTAACTGTACAAATAATAAATGGAACATTTCAGCTACTGTCTTGTTGTAAAACACCAATGAAATGTAGCATTTATACAGGCTATACTGTAGCAAAAGTCATCACGTCTGCCACAACCATGTCTTCTTAAATGTGTATTCTGCCTCTTCCATGTCCAGAGCAGTTTTGATTTGGGCTTGCATGGTAAACAACTAAAATTAATGTTTTATTCAGACACATTCATTTGTCAAAATATGACCTAGTAAACACATTGTGGGTTTACTGCATGTCATCTAGATCGCTAAAAGAAAAATCTAAGGAAGAGAATCCCCCTCTGCCATCTTCCAGTAGTTTTATTAAATGTATAAATCACCCGCTTGAATATTCCCTTTCCTCTTCTCTGACTTTCTCGTCGTCATTTGGGATGTGCGTATGTTGCGATTTACCCTTCCTGGTTGGATGACCCGCCCTATCTAGCCTCTGATTGACTTGTCCGTAATGTTTTGCCCGAATCTTAACCAATCTTGATTTATCATAGTCAACCAACCAATTTTCTTATGTGTAAACCAACCAACCAAACATTGAATGTTCTCAAATATGTTGTTCCCTGCCCATGGAGTTGCTTTGCTACGTAGCTGTTTAAGTTCTTAAATTTTAATAGAATATCATAGTTTTCACCACTGCAGCTGTAAACCGGAAGCGATGATCAAAAACCGTACTCATTATGGTAAAACCGACAGCTCAAGATTCAACACACAATGTAGGTCTGGAAAAAAATAACAAAAACGGAAAATAATTGGTTATATTTTTCACAGAGTTTTATAGACGGCAAAATCACATGCCTGTTTCTAATATATAGTCATATTCGCTTAGATCACAGATTTTATAACTATCTCTATCATGTTCCTTGGATTGATCTCATGATTTCAAGACTTATGCATATCCCAAATAAAAACACGTACCCATAGGAAAGAAAAGCTGGTTTTACAAAATAGGTCCCGTATAAAAAAAGTACTTACATTACGTACTGTTTCCGTCAAGCGTTAGAGACATAACCCTAATGTATGGAGTTACTGTTCACTTCACAAAGTAATTGTACACATACCATTGATGAAAACTGCTCAGTTGTGGAAATGCGCTGTTGGCTCTTCAAGGCTTCACCGCTTCCTTCCGCTGGTGATGAATGAAAGGAGTTCAATTACACTCAACTGGACACAGACCACAGGCCACACTGCACACCAACATTTTTTGCTCTCAAGAATGAAGCTGAGATAGGCTCCAGCACCCCCCGTGACCCCCAAAAGGCTGTAGAAAATGGATGGATGGATACAGTCTGGCTATTTTTTGCCAGTTTAAACACCCCAAAGTGCTTCAAATCGAATAATTTCACATCAAATTCAGGCCACATCGCAACGTAATCAGAGTCTGATCTTTTAAAATGTGATTCCAAAATAAACGGAAATGTGACCTGAATATATTTGGGTGAGCTATGTCATTTGTTTGCCTGAAAATTACACTACATATATTCATTCATCCACTATATTAATTCAATTTATTTTAACGTAAAAACACTCCATTTTAAAAAGGTATGGTCACTTGCATTTAATTTTGTAGTAGTGACTTCCCTGTTAATTTAGAAAAAACAGTCAACTTATTTTTTTGCCACGAACTTCGCATGCAAGGGACGTCAATGTTACATTAGGGCCTGTGCGCGTTTATACTGAAGTCTAATAGAGAGCACGTTTTACTTGCAGTCTAAACAGTCAGCTGGAAAAAAAATCTAATTCAGGCCACTTTGGCCTGCATTGTAAACACAGTCACAACTAACTGGAGTAATTAAGAAAAGATGGAAACAAATAATTAATTATGGAAATACTAAATTACTAGTTTGTAAACCTCTAATAAGAAATTCTAGTTGGCAAAAAGGAACTAAAATTAATCATTTTTATTTAATAAAGAAATCTTTGAAAGCTGTCCCATACAACACATATGGAAAATGGGAGGACTTTTTTGACTGCCCGTTGACGTGGGATGCCATTTTCAAACTAATTTACAAAACTTGTATCGATGTGCAAAATCGTTATTTTCAAATTAAAATTATTTATAACTTCTTACCCACGGGGAAAATGTTAAAACTATTGAATATGACTGAGTCAGATGATTGCCGTTTTTGCTGTCAGGAATCTGAATCCACCCTCCATTTGTTTTGGTATTGTCATATTGTGTCTTCTTTTTGGGTGGAAGTTGAAAAAATGTGTTCAAGGATTGGTTTGTTTATGAAGCTTGATGTAGTTTCTGTTATTTTAGGAGAGTTTATTGACAAGCATGACTTAGTCAATTTAATTATAGTACTTGGTAAAAGGTTTATTTTTAAGGCCAAACATAGATATTTACTTAGTATTACTTTCTTTAAAAAATGTATTCAGTATTTTTTAACTTTAGAAAGATACATGATTGACAACCATAATGATGCCAAAAAATATGAAAAAAGATGGGAAATCCTTAAAGGCTTATAATGAAAATGTAATAATGTTTATAGACATGCAACAACAGCAACATATATGCTATCTGTTGTTGTGTTCCCTATTTTTGAGTGTACAAAATGAAGGTGTGTGTTGAGTCTGACTTGGACATAATATGGACTATACACAAATGCTTTTTATGAAAATGTCATTTTGTTTATAACTTATATGCAATCTGTTGTTTCCCTCATTGTTGTTGTTGTACATGGATGAGGGGGTGTGTTGCTGAGCCCCACTTGGACATTTTCTGGACTGGACCTGGTTTTAAAAACCTTTTAGACAAGTCTAATTTCATTAACAACCTGGTCTGGTGAAGATAAAGTTTTTATTTATTTATTTTATAAATAAAATGAAATGTGATTTAAAAAAAAAAAACATTATCTTGGATAAAAAAGAAAGTAAAATCATATAAAACAATTATATTAAAAATAGTAATTAATGATAGTGTTAGTGGACCGGCGACACACACAATCATGTGTGTTTCAGGGACTGTGTCCCTTGCAGACTGTGCTAGATATGTTGTGGGAACCACAATTTTGTGTGAGTGGGTGTGGATGAATGTGAATGGGGGAGGTAGGGGTTTTCTTTGGGGGGTTGATGCACTAATGGAAAGTGTATCTTGTTTATTTTTATGTTGTCTTAATAAAAAATAAAAAAATAAAAAACAGTCACAATGATAATTTAGAAGAAAAACACCATATTGCATCTTATTAGTGAAAAATAAGTTTTCTAATCAGCCAACACATGATTATTCTCTCCTAGCTATGATGGGATGATATTAAGCTGCTGAATGCCACGGTTGTGAGCTGCTTAGGGGATGTTCAGGTTAAAAAGCTGTGATCACTGTGAATACGCTCCACCTCTGCTCTCACACAGAGAGAAAGGACAACGCCACAAAGCCAACATTTCATTCGGTGCATGGGGAAGTGTTTTACAAAGTTAAACGTGTTACTGTGACAAAGATAAAGTGATGTTGATAGGTTTGTTAATGTAGTGATGAGGTCCATGGGCCCACAGGTGGGGATTCACTGTGTCCCTAATGAAAAGGGCTGTTTGCTGCCTTTAAGTAGATGCTGACAGGGCACTATTTCCAATGTGTTTCAAACATCACATCCCGTTCTCTAATGGCTTTAAGCTTGTAATAAGGTAACTACGCAAGTACACTACATGTGCACACATGCATTAGCTTTATGTCTTTTCAGCTTAAAGGGGAACATTATCACAATTTCAAAAGGGTTAAAAACAATAAAAATCAGTTCCCAGTGGCTTGTTGTATTTTTTTAAGTTTTTTTCTAAGTTTTACCGGTCCCGAATATCCCTAAAAAAAGCTTTAAAGTGCTTGATTTTCGCTATTTGCAATGCGACTATCCATTTCCCTGTGACGTCACACAGTGCTGCCAATGTAAACAAACAATGGGAATAGCACAGCAAGATATAGTGACATTAGCTCGGATTCAAACTCGGATTTCAGCGACTTAAGCGATTCAACAGATTACGCATGTATTGAAACAGATGGTTGGAGTATGAAAGTATTGAAGAAGAAACTGAAGCTATTAAGCGAATAGCTATTGACGCTATTCATAGCCATAGCATGGCCGAATAGCTGCGTTAGCATCGCCGGTAAAATGTGCGGACCAAACGATCAGGACTTTCGCATCTTGTGACACTGGAGCAACTTAAATCCGTCGATTGGTAAGTGGTTTTTTCGCATTAAATGTGGGTGGAAGGAAACGTAATATAGTTGCAAATGCATTTGCAGGTTATCCATGCATCTGTACCATGTCTGCTTTAGCACCGCCGGTAAATTGCATGTTAGCAACAATTAGCCTAGCATGGTAGCAACGATTAGCCTAGCATGTTAGCATCGATTAGCTGGCAGTCAACATCAACAAAACCCACCTTTGTGAATTCGTTGACTTTATAGTTGCAAATGCATCTGCAGGTTATCCATACATCTCTGGGCCATGTCTGCTTTAGCACCGCCGGTAAATAGCATGTTAGTGTCGATTAGCGTAGCATGTTAGCATCGATTAGCTGGCAGTCAACATCAACAAAACCCACCTTTGTGAATTCGTTGACTTTATAGTTGCAAATGCATCTGCAGGTTATCCATACGTCTCTGTGCCATGTCTGCTTTAGCACCGCCGGTAAATAGCATGTTAGTGTCGATTAGCGTAGCATGTTAGCATCGATTAGCTGGCAGTCACGCCACAACAAAATATGTCTGATTAGCACATAAGTCGACATCAACAAAACTCACCTTTGTGATTTCGTTGAATTTATCGTTGCAAATGCATCTGCAGGTTATCCATACATCTCTGTGCCATGTCTGTCATCGCCGGTAAAATGTGGAGACACTCTGGCACATTTAATGGGGGTCTGGCGGCAGACACTTTGGCATCTTCGGGCCAACACACCGACGAGGCATGACGTCTCCAGAGTTCCAAAAAAATAGTAGAAAAAACGGAAAATACCAGAGCTGAGACCCGGTGTTTGTAATGTGTTGAAAATGAAAATGGCGGCTGTATTACCTCGGACACGTCACGTTCTGACGTCATCGCAAAAAGAGCGATGAACAGAAAGGCGTTTAATTCGCCAAAATTCACCCATTTAGAGTTCGGAAATCGGTTAAAAAAATATATGGTCTTTTTTCTGCACCATCAAGGTATATATTGACGCTTACATAGGTCTGCTGATAATGTTCCCCTTTAAAAATAGCGATCTGGATAGTTGACATTAGCTTTCATTGAATGTCTATTCTATCGTAACAAAAACATGACCGCAAATTGTTAGTTGCTTTTCTTGGACTGTTTTTGTGCATCTGCACGTGCTCCCTGTGTGTAAGTGTGTACGATACATTGGTGACAAGCATGAAGTCATTTTTATCTAATGCAATTAGTAAGGGTGTAACGATTGATAAATTGTTTATATGTTTAAGATTCAAATATATTGATTTGTGCTCTCTGCATACTGGCCTTTCAGAAACTTTATAAGTAATCTAACATTGTTTTAAAAAACAGGAATTTATCGATTTTATCGGTACTACAAAAAATACTGTATTTAAGAACAGCAGACTTTATATAAAGTTGCTTTTAGTACTTTGAAATAAATAAAAGGTGTCAAACTACTAGTCTGTCTCCCGTCTGTGACGTCATCGTCTTGAGTCAGTCATCAGAGCAAGTATGGCGGAAGAAAAGATAATGGACAAGAAGTTATGAAAGTCCAGTATGTGGAAACACATTGGTGTTAGCAGATACAGATGTAATAAACAGGTCATGGTCGTGTATGTAAAATACAATGGCAACACCACAAATCTTTTGAACCACCTCCCGTGTTTTTGCCTCCGCGACCGCTGAAGCTGCACACGGCTTGGCCTGTCGGTACCTGTCCACTGCCTCCGGAGTCCTATGAGCCAAAAGGACCCGATAGGACTCCTTCTTCAGCTTGACGGCATCCCTCACCGCTGGTGTCCACCAAGGGGTTTTTGGATTGCCGCCCCGACAGGCACCAACTACCTTGCGGCCACAGCTCCAGTCAGCCGCCTCGACAATAGAGGTGCGGAACATGGTCCACTCGGACTCAATGTCCCGCACCTCCCTCGTGACATGTTCAAAGTTCTTCCGGAGGTGGGAATTGAAACTTTCTCTTTACAGGAGACTCTGCCAGACGTTCCCAGCAGACCCTCACAATGCGTTTGGGCCTCCCAGGTCTGTCCGGCATCCTCCCCCACCATCGCAGCCAACTCACCACCAGGTTGTGATTGGTAGAAAGCTCCGCCCCTCTCTTTACCCGAGTGTCCAAAACATGAGGCCGCAAATCCGATGACACAACTACAAAGTCGACCATGGAACTGTGGCCTAGGGTGTCCTGGTGCCAAGTGCACATATGGACACCCTTATGTTTGAACATGGTGTTTGTTATGGACAAACTGTGACGAGCACAAAAGTCCAATAACAAAACACCACTCGGGTTCAGATCCGGGCGACCATTCTTCCCAATCACGCCTCTCCAGGTTTCACTGTCGTTGCCAACATGAGCGTTGAAGTCCCCCAGTAGGACAAGGGAATCACCCGGGGGAGCACTTTCCAGTACTCCCTCGAGTGTTCCCAAAAAGGGTGGGTACTCTGAACTGCTGTTTGGTGCATAAGCACAAACAACAGTCAGGACCCGTCCCCCCACCCGAAGGCGGAGGGAGGCTACCCTTTCGTCCACCGGGTTGAACTCCAACGTGCAGGCTTTGAACCGGGGGGCAACCAGAATTGCCACCCCAGCCCGTCGCCTCTCACTGCCGGCAACACCAGAGTGGAAGTGGGTCCAGTCCCTCTCGAGAGAAGTGGTTCCAGAGCCCTTGCTGTGCGTCTAAGTGAGTCCGACTACATCCAGCCGGAACTTCTCTACCTCGCGCACTAGCTCAGGCTCTTTCTCCCCCAGTGAGGTGACGTTCCACGTCCCAAGAGCTAGCTTCTGTAGCCGAGGATCGGACCGCCAAGTGCCCGGCCTTCGGCTGCCGCCCAGCTCACAATGCACCCGACCTCTATGGCCCCTCCCATAAGTGGTGAGCCCATTGGAGAGATGACCCACGTTGCCTCTTCGGGCTGTGCCCGGCCGGGCCCCATGGGAACAGGCCAGGGCACCAGGCGCTCTCCATCGCGCCCCACCTCCGGGCCTGGCTCCAGAGGGGGGCCCCGGTGACCCGCGTTCAGGCGATGGAAATCTGGGTCCATGCTTTGTCTTCTTCATGAAGGTCTTCGAGCTGCTCTTTGTCTGATCCCTCACCTAGAACCTGTTTGCCTTGGGAGACCCTACCAGGGGGCATAAAGCCCCGGACAACATAGCTCCTAGGATCATTGGGACACGCAAACTCCTCTACCACGATAAGGTGGCAGCTCAGAGAGGAGATGAACAAAAAGTCTGATTTAAAAAGTATTAAGATATAAAATGTATTTTTTTCCCTGATAAAATAGGTGTGTTTATTCTACTAGTTGGAGACCAAGGCAGTAAGTCTGTGGTTCTCTCCAAGGTTTCTCAAAGTCATTTACATCGACGTCGCACTGGGTTGTGAGTTTTTCCCTTGCCCTTATGTGGTCTCTGAACCAAGGATGTCGTTGTGTCTTGTTCAGCCCTTTGAGAAACTTGTGATTTAGGGCTATATAAATTAACATTGATTGATTGAGACAAAAAGAGAAATACGAAACTTCCCCTCGAGTGTCCAGTATTTACTTCAGTAAAACTGGTTGAATTTTTTATTAAAAAGTTACAGAGTCAATTTCAGCTCACTGAAACGTATTGGATCGGCTCATTCTAAACAAACTAATATCGTATCATCCTCGACAAATTACAATTCGAATCGGTTTTGTTATCTGTTTATGCGTTGTGCAATCGTATGTGCCCAATAATGTAGTAATTATTTTATATTTTGTTTTTTCATTGTTTTACTTTTGTAGCTGTATGTAGAAATGGCACTACAAAAGTGTCAGCTGGTTGTGTAATCTTTGTGCTTTTAATGTATTGTATATCTTTTGTCTTCCTTGATTTTTCACTTGTATTCATGTGTTTTTAACAATTTTTTTTTGGACTTCTTGAATCCTGTGGGATATCCATCCATCCATGTTCTACCGCTTATTCCCTTTGGGGCCGTGGGGGGCGCTGGTGCCTATCAACTACAATCGGGGGGAAGGCAGGGTACACCCTGGACAAGTCGCCACATAAATAAGTATATCCAATGCAAATGCAAGTTCACTTATTTTAAATTACACTGTTCCTTACGCCTGTCCCTTCCCCCTGGAAAGGCACCCCCCTTAATTTTCTGGGGGAAAAAACAATTTATATATATATATATATATATATCTATATATATATATATATATATATATATATATATACATACATACACATACGGCTTGCTCGCTGTATACAAATACCATACATGTGTATATAAATGTATATATATATATATATACACACAAATATACACATACATATATATACACACACAAACATATACATACACAGATATATACATATATAATTTATATGTATGCATGGATATATATACACATACACACACATACTGTATACATATACACACACGTATATATATATATATATATATATATATATATATATATATATATATACAGTAAGTATACATATATACACACACATACATACTGTATATATATATACACACACACGTATATATATATATATATATATATATATATATATATATATATATATATATATATATATATATACATACATACTGTATATACACACACGTATATATATATATATATATATATATATATATATATATATACAGTAAATATACATATATACACGCATACATACTGTATATATATATACACACACACGTATATATATACATACATACTGTATATATACACACGTATATATATACTGCATATATATATATGCACACACACACATACATACATATATATACATATGTATACGCACACAAACATATACATACACAAACAAATACATACACAGATATAGATATATATATATAGATATATATACATACACACACATACATATATATATATATATATATATATATATATATATATATATATATATACGTATATATATATATACATACACATATATACACACACACAAACACATACCGTATATATATACAAACGTGTGTATAATATATATATATATATATATATATATATATATATATACACAGTATGTAAATATATACACATACATACTGTATATATACACACGTATATATATATATATATATATATATATATATATATATATACATACATACTGTACACATATATATATATATATATACATACTGTATACATACATATATATATACATACACACACACACACACATATATATATGCACATACACACATATAGACACACATACATACATACAGACATATATACACACACATATATATATATATATATGTACACACATATACATATATATACACATACAAACATATACATACAAAGATATATACATATATAATTCTCATATATTATATATTCTCATATATAAATCCTCCTCTCCAAGGTTCTCATAGTCATCATTGTCACCGACGTCCCACTGGGTGTGAGTTTTCCTTGCCCTTATGTGGGCCTACCGAGGATGTCGTGGTGGTTTGTGCAGCCCTTTGAGACACTAGTGATTTAGGGCTATATAAGTAAACATTGATTGATTGATATATATATATATATATATATATATATATATATATATATATATATATATATATATATATATATATATATATATATATATATATATACACATATATACACACACACACATACATATATTATTTTTATGTATGCATGGATATATATATATATATATATATATATATATGTATATATATATATATATATATATACACATATATATACACACACACACATACCGTATATATATACACACATGTATATATATATATATATATATATATATATATATATATATATACATACAGTACATACTGTATACATATATACATACTGTATACATATATATACTGTATACATATATATATATATGTATATATATATATATATATACACACACACATATATATATAAATTTCCAAATACAAAAAAATATATAAATACGTTAATGGGTGCAACAAAAAGCACCTCCTTTTGTATTATTATTATTATTAACCTGCTTATTTTGTACTTTTTCCCCACCCCCTCCTGTAAGTGAAATATTTTTTGCTTCCAATTTGCACTCCTCTCTTTCTCATCTTTTCTTTTGTTACCCATTTTTATTTTTATTCATTAAATACCTTACCTGGCCCGGACACGGAAAGGATTGACAGATTGATACACACACATACATACATACATACATACATACATACATACATACACACACACATATATATATATATGTACACATATATACATATATATACACATACAAACATATACATACAGAGATATATACATATATAATTTGTATGTATATATATATATATATATATATTTTTTTTTTATTTTTTATCTTGGGACTTCCTGAATTTTGTATGCTGGCGGGCCGTAGTTTGGGGACCTCTGATCTTGCCTCTAGCCCTATTTTGTTTATCTTTTCTTTCTTTTTTGTTTGATCTGCTGCCTTTCTTGCCTTGAATAGAGACGATGATTGCTCAACCTAGTGGATGTTTGAAAATGTTGAGATGCGGTGAAAGTGACTTGATTTATTTGTACATTTTGAGTACATGTCTGTGTCTACAAATGTTGAATAAAAAGAGGAAAACAAATGGGGGAAGTTGCCATGGTCCCTGCTGCACTCCGACTTATTCATCTTGTTCAGATCACTGCCTTCAATTACGACTAAGGGACTTCTTATTTAACGGCTCATGGAATTTAACAGCCGGTGCATTATTTTCCACTGAGCTGAGATAGGATCCAGCACCCCCCGCGACCCCGAAAGGGACAAGCGGTAGAAAACACCCCCCCGCGACCCCGAAAGGGACAAGCGGTAGAGGACGGATTACGTGAAGCGCCATCTTGTACGATGGCGTCAGCTTTTCAAAATGGCTTCCAGCAATACATTGTGCGATACTTTCAACCACAAATCCCTAACCCTTTATATTACTAAGTATTTACATTTCACGTATTTATATTTCATGTATGACGACCGCACATCAACGTCCACTTCCATTACTAAGTATTTATATTTCACGTATTTATATTTCCTGTATGACGACCGCATATCAACGTCCACTTCCATTACTAAGTATTTATATTTCACGTATTTATATTTCCTGTATGACGACCGCACATCAACGTCCACTTCCATTACTAAGTATTTATATTTCACGTATTTATATTTCCTGTATGACGACCGCATATCAACGTCCACTTCCATTACTAAGTATTTATATTTCACGTATTTATATTTCCTGTATGACGACCGCACATCAACGTCCACTTCCATTACTAAGTATTTATATTTCACGTATTTATATTTCATGTATGACGACCGCACATCAACGTCCACTTCCATTACTAAGTATTTATATTTCACGTATTTATATTTGATGTATGACGACCGCACATCAACGTCCACTTCCATTACTAAGTATTTACATTTCACGTATTTATATTTCATGTATGACGACCGCACATCAACGTCCACTTCCATTACTAAGTATTTATATTTCACGTATTTATATTTCCTGTATGACGACCGCACATCAACGTCCACTTCCATTACTAAGTATTTATATTTCACGTATTTATATTTCATGTATGACGACCGCACATCAACGTCCACTTCCATTACTAAGTATTTATATTTCACGTATTTATATTTCATGTATGACGACCGCACATCAACGTCCACTTCCATTACTAAGTATTTATATTTCACGTATTTATATTTCCTGTATGACGACCGCACATCAACGTCCACTTCCATTACTAAGTATTTATATTTCACGTATTTATATTTCATGTATGACGACCGCACATCAACGTCCACTTCCATTACTAAGTATTTATATTTCACGTATTTATATTTGATGTATGACGACCGCACATCAACGTCCACTTCCATTACTAAGTATTTACATTTCACGTATTTATATTTCATGTATGACGACCGCACATCAACGTCCACTTCCATTACTAAGTATTTATATTTCACGTATTTATATTTCCTGTATGACGACCGCACATCAACGTCCACTTCCATTACTAAGTATTTATATTTCACGTATTTATATTTCATGTATGACGACCGCACATCAACGTCCACTTCCATTACTAAGTATTTATATTTCACGTATTTATATTTCATGTATGACGACCGCACATCAACGTCCACTTCCATTACTAAGTATTTATATTTCACGTATTTATATTTCCTGTATGACGACCGCACATCAACGTCCACTTCCATTACTAAGTATTTATATTTCACGTATTTATATTTCATGTATGACGACCGCACATCAACGTCCACTTCCATTACTAAGTATTTATATTTCACGTATTTATATTTCATGTATGACGACCGCACATCAACGTCCACTTCCATTACTAAGTATTTATATTTCACGTATTTATATTTCATGTATGACGACCGCACATCAACGTCCACTTCCATTACTAAGTATTTATATTTCACGTATTTATATTTCATGTATGACGACCGCACATCAATGTCCACTTCCATTACTAAGTATTTATATTTCACGTATTTATATTTCATGTATGACGACCGCACATCAACGTCCACTTCCATTACTAAGTATTTACATTTCACGTATTTATATTTCATGTATGACGACCGCACATCAACGTCCACTTCCATTACTAAGTATTTACATTTCACGTATTTATATTTCATGTATGACGACCGCACATCAACGTCCACTTCCATTACTAAGTATTTATATTTCACGTATTTATATTTCATGTATGACGACCGCACATCAACATCCACTTCCATTACTAAGTATTTATATTTCACGTATTTAGATTTCCTGTATGACGACCGCACATCAACGTCCACTTCCATTACTAAGTATTTATATTTCACGTATTTATATTTCCTGTATGACGACCGCACATCAACGTCCACTTCCATTACTAAGTATTTATATTTCACGTATTTATATTTCATGTATGACGACCGCACATCAACATCCAATTCCATTACTAAGTATTTATATTTCACGTATTTATATTTCCTGTATGACGACCGCACATCAACGTCCACTTCCATTACTAAGTATTTATATTTCACGTATTTATATTTCCTGTATGACGACCGCACATCAACGTCCACTTCCATTACTAAGTATTTATATTTCACGTATTTATACTTCATGTATGACGACCGCACATCAACGTCCACTTCCATAACTAAGTGTTTACATTTCACGTATTTATATTTCCTGTATGACGACCGCACATCAACGTCCACTTCCATTACTAAGTATTTATATTTCACGTAATTATATTTCATGTATGACGACCGCACATCAACGTCCACTTCCATTACTAAGTATTTATATTTCACGTATTTATATTTCATGTATGACGACCGCACATCAACGTCCACTTCCATTACTAAGTATTTATATTTCACGTATTTATATTTCATGTATGACGACCGCACATCAACGTCCACTTCCATTACTAAGTATTTACATTTCACGTATTTATATTTCCTGTATGACGACCGCACATCAACGTCCACTTCCATTACTAAGTATTTATATTTCACGTATTTATATTTCATGTATGACGACCGCACATCAACGTCCACTTCCATTACTAAGTAGTTATATTTCACGTATTTATATTTCCTGTATGACGACCGCACATCAACGTCCACTTCCATTACTAAGTATTTACATTTCACGTTTTTATATTTCATGTATGACGACCGCACATCAACGTCCACTTCCATTACTAAGTATTTATATTTCACGTATTTATATTTCCTGTATGACGACCGCACATCAACGTCCACTTCCATTACTAAGTATTTATATTTCACGTATTTATACTTCATGTATGACGACCGCACATCAACGTCCACTTCCATTACTAAGTGTTTACATTTCACGTATTTATATTTCCTGTATGACGACCGCACATCAACGTCCACTTCCATTACTAAGTATTTATATTTCACGTATTTATATTTCATGTATGACGACCGCACATCAACGTCCACTTCCATTACTAAGTATTTATATTTCACGTATTTATATTTCAAGTATGACGACCGCACATCAACGTCCACTTCCATTACTAAGTATTTATATTTCACGTATTTATATTTCATGTATGACGACCGCACATCAACGTCCACTTCCATTACTAAGTATTTATATTTCACGTATTTATATTTCATGTATGACGACCGCACATCAACGTCCACTTCCATTACTAAGTATTTATATTTCACGTATTTATATTTCATGTATGACGACCGCACATCAACATCCAATTCCATTACTAAGTATTTATATTTCACGTATTTATATTTCATGTATGACGACCGCACATCAACGTCCACTTCCATTACTAAGTATTTATATTTCACGTATTTTTTATTTCCTGTATGACGACCGCACATCAACGTCCACTTCCATTACTAAGTATTTATATTTCACGTATTTATACTTCATGTATGACGACCGCACATCAACGTCCACTTCCATTACTAAGTGTTTACATTTCACGTATTTATATTTCCTGTATGACGACCGCACATCAACGTCCACTTCCATTACTAAGTATTTATATTTCACGTATTTATATTTCATGTATGACGACCGCACATCAACGTCCACTTCCATTACTAAGTATTTATATTTCACGTATTTATATTTCAAGTATGACGACCGCACATCAACGTCCACTTCCATTACTAAGTATTTATATTTCACGTATTTATATTTCATGTATGACGACCGCACATCAACGTCCACTTCCATTACTAAGTATTTATATTTCACGTATTTATATTTCATGTATGACGACCGCACATCAACGTCCACTTCCATTACTAAGTATTTATATTTCACGTATTTATATTTCATGTATGACGACCGCACATCAACGTCCACTTCCATTACTAAGTATTTACATTTCACGTATTTATATTTCATGTATGACGACCGCACATCAACATCCACTTCCATTACTAAGTATTTACATTTCACGTATTTATATTTCCTGTATGACGACCGCACATCAACGTCCACTTCCATTACTAAGTATTTATATTTCACGTATTTATATTTCCTGTATGACGACCGCACATCAACGTCCACTTCCATTACTAAGTATTTACATTTCACGTATTTATATTTCCTGTATGACGACCGCACATCAACGTCCACTTCCATTAATAAGTATTTACATTTCACGTATTTATATTTCATGTATGACGACCGCACATCAACGTCCACTTCCATTACTAAGTAGTTATATTTCACGTATTTATATTTCCTGTATGACGACCGCCCATCAACGTCCACTTCCATTACTAAGTATTTATATTTCATGTATTTATATTTCCTGTATGACGACCGCACATCAACGTCCACTTCCATTACTAAGTATTTATATTTCACGTATTTATATTTGATGTATGACGACCGCACATCAACGTCCACTTCCATTACTAAGTATTTACATTTCACGTATTTATATTTGATGTATGACGACCGCACATCAACGTCCACTTCCATTACTAAGTATTTACATTTCACGTATTTATATTTCATGTATGACGACCGCACATCAACGTCCACTTCCATTACTAAGTATTTACATTTCACGTATTTATATTTCATGTATGACGACCGCACATCAACGTCCACTTCCATTACTAAGTATTTATATTTCACGTATTTATATTTCATGTATGACGACCGCACATCAACGTCCACTTCCATTACTAAGTATTTATATTTCACGTATTTATATTTCATGTATGACGACCGCACATCAACGTCCACTTCCATTACTAAGTATTTATATTTCACGTATTTATATTTCATGTATGACGACCGCACATCAACGTCCACTTCCATTACTAAGTATTTATATTTCACGTATTTATATTTCATGTATGACGACCGCACATCAACGTCCACTTCCATTACTAAGTATTTACATTTCACGTATTTATATTTCATGTATGACGACCGCACATCATCGTCCACTTCCATTACTAAGTATTTACATTTCACGTATTTATATTTCATGTATGACGACCGCACATCAACGTCCACTTCCATTACTAAGTATTTATATTTCACGTAATTATATTTCATGTATGACGACCGCACATCAACATCCACTTCCATTACTAAGTATTTATATTTCACGTATTTAGATTTCCTGTATGACGACCGCACATCAACGTCCACTTCCATTACTAAGTATTTATATTTCACGTATTTATATTTCCTGTATGACGACCGCACATCAACGTCCACTTCCATTACTAAGTATTTATATTTCACGTATTTATATTTCATGTATGACGACCGCACATCAACATCCAATTCCATTACTAAGTATTTATATTTCACGTATTTATATTTCCTGTATGACGACCGCACATCAACGTCCACTTCCATTACTAAGTATTTATATTTCACGTATTTATATTTCCTGTATGACGACCGCACATCAACGTCCACTTCCATTACTAAGTATTTATATTTCACGTATTTATACTTCATGTATGACGACCGCATATCAACGTCCACTTCCATAACTAAGTGTTTACATTTCACGTATTTATATTTCCTGTATGACGACCGCACATCAACGTCCACTTCCATTACTAAGTATTTATATTTCACGTAATTATATTTCATGTATGACGACCGCACATCAACGTCCACTTCCATTACTAAGTATTTATATTTCACGTATTTATATTTCATGTATGACGACCGCACATCAACGTCCACTTCCATTACTAAGTATTTATATTTCACGTATTTATATTTCATGTATGACGACCGCACATCAACGTCCACTTCCATTACTAAGTATTTACATTTCACGTATTTATATTTCCTGTATGACGACCGCACATCAACGTCCACTTCCATTACTAAGTATTTATATTTCACGTATTTATATTTCATGTATGACGACCGCACATCAACGTCCACTTCCATTACTAAGTAGTTATATTTCACGTATTTATATTTCATGTATGACGACCGCACATCAACGTCCACTTCCATTACTAAGTATTTACATTTCACGTATTTATATTTCATGTATGACGACCGCACATCAACGTCCACTTCCATTACTAAGTATTTATATTTCACGTATTTATATTTCCTGTATGACGACCGCACATCAACGTCCACTTCCATTACTAAGTATTTATATTTCACGTATTTATATTTCCTGTATGACGACCGCACATCAACGTCCACTTCCATTACTAAGTGTTTACATTTCACGTATTTATATTTCCTGTATGACGACCGCACATCAACGTCCACTTCCATTACTAAGTATTTATATTTCACGTATTTATATTTCATGTATGACGACCGCACATCAACGTCCACTTCCATTACTAAGTATTTATATTTCACGTATTTATATTTCAAGTATGATGACCGCACATCAACGTCCACTTCCATTACTAAGTATTTATATTTCACGTATTTATATTTCATGTATGACGACCGCACATCAACGTCCACTTCCATTACTAAGTATTTATATTTCACGTATTTATATTTCATGTATGACGACCGCACATCAACGTCCACTTCCATTACTAAGTATTTATATTTCACGTATTTATATTTCATGTATGACGACCGCACATCAACGTCCACTTCCATTACTAAGTATTTACATTTCACGTATTTATATTTCATGTATGACGACCGCACATCAACATCCACTTCCATTACTAAGTATTTACATTTCACGTATTTATATTTCCTGTATGACGACCGCACATCAACGTCCACTTCCATTACTAAGTATTTATATTTCATGTATTTATATTTCCTGTATGACGACCGCACATCAACGTCCACTTCCATTACTAAGTATTTACATTTCACGTATTTATATTTCCTGTATGACGACCGCACATCAACATCCACTTCCATTACTAAGTATTTATATTTCATGTATTTATATTTCCTGTATGACGACCGCACATCAACGTCCACTTCCATTACTAAGTATTTACATTTCACGTATTTATATTTCATGTATGACGACCGCACATCAACGTCCACTTCCATTAATAAGTATTTACATTTCACGTATTTATATTTCATGTATGACGACCGCACATCAACGTCCACTTCCATTACTAAGTAGTTATATTTCACGTATTTATATTTCCTGTATGACGACCGCACATCAACGTCCACTTCCATTACTAAGTATTTATATTTCACGTATTTATATTTCATGTATGACGACCGCACATCAACGTCCACTTCCATTACTAAGTATTTATATTTCACGTATTTATATTTCATGTATGACGACCGCACATCAACGTCCACTTCCATTACTAAGTATTTATATTTCACGTATTTATATTTGATGTATGACGACCGCACATCAACGTCCACTTCCATTACTAAGTATTTATATTTCACGTATTTATATTTGATGTATGACGACCGCACATCAACGTCCACTTCCATTACTAAGTATTTACATTTCACGTATTTATATTTCATGTATGACGACCGCACATCAACGTCCACTTCCATTACTAAGTATTTACATTTCACGTATTTATATTTCATGTATGACGACCGCACATCAACGTCCACTTCCATTACAAAGTATTTACATTTCACGTATTTATATTTCATGTATGACGACCGCACATCAACGTCCACTTCCATTACTAAGTATTTACAATTCACGTATTTATATTTCATGTATGACGACCGCACATCAACGTCCACTTCCATTACTAAGTATTTATATTTCACGTATTTATATTTCCTGTATGACGACCGCACATCAACGTCCACTTCCATTACTAAGTATTTATATTTCACGTATTTATATTTCCTGTATGACGACCGCACATCAACGTCCACTTCCATTACTAAGTATTTATATTTCACGTATTTATATTTCATGTATGACGACCGCACATCAACATCCAATTCCATTACTAAGTATTTATATTTCACGTATTTATATTTCCTGTATGACGACCGCACATCAACGTCCACTTCCATTACTAAGTATTTATATTTCACGTGTTTATATTTCCTGTATGACGACCGCACATCAACGTCCACTTCCATTACTAAGTATTTATATTTCACGTATTTATACTTCATGTATGACGACCGCACATCAACGTCCACTTCCATAACTAAGTGTTTACATTTCACGTATTTATATTTCCTGTATGACGACCGCACATCAACGTCCACTTCCATTACTAAGTATTTATATTTCACGTAATTATATTTCATGTATGACGACCGCACATCAACGTCCACTTCCATTACTAAGTATTTATATTTCACGTATTTATATTTCATGTATGACGACCGCACATCAACGTCCACTTCCATTACTAAGTATTTATATTTCACGTATTTATATTTCATGTATGACGACCGCACATCAACGTCCACTTCCATTACTAAGTATTTACATTTCACGTATTTATATTTCCTGTATGACGACCGCACATCAACGTCCACTTCCATTACTAAGTATTTATATTTCACGTATTTATATTTCATGTATGACGACCGCACATCAACGTCCACTTCCATTACTAAGTATTTACATTTCACGTATTTATATTTCCTGTATGACGACCGCACATCAACGTCCACTTCCATTACTAAGTATTTATATTTCACGTATTTATATTTCATGTATGACGACCGCACATCAACGTCCACTTCCATTACTAAGTAGTTATATTTCACGTATTTATATTTCCTGTATGACGACCGCACATCAACGTCCACTTCCATTACTAAGTATTTACATTTCACGTTTTTATATTTCATGTATGACGACCGCACATCAACGTCCACTTCCATTACTAAGTATTTATATTTCACGTATTTATATTTCCTGTATGACGACCGCACATCAACGTCCACTTCCATTACTAAGTATTTATATTTCACGTATTTATACTTCAAGTATGACGACCGCACATCAACGTCCACTTCCATTACTAAGTATTTATATTTCACGTATTTATATTTCATGTATGACGACCGCACATCAACGTCCACTTCCATTACTAAGTATTTATATTTCACGTATTTATATTTCATGTATGACGACCGCACATCAACGTCCACTTCCATTACTAAGTATTTATATTTCACGTATTTATATTTCATGTATGACGACCGCACATCAACGTCCACTTCCATTACTAAGTATTTATATTTCACGTATTTATATTTCATGTATGACGACCGCACATCAACGTCCACTTCCATTACTAAGTATTTACATTTCACGTATTTATATTTCATGTATGACGACCGCACATCAACATCCACTTCCATTACTAAGTATTTACATTTCACGTATTTATATTTCCTGTATGACGACCGCACATCAACGTCCACTTCCATTACTAAGTATTTATATTTCACGTATTTATATTTCATGTATGACGACCGCACATCAACGTCCACTTCCATTACTAAGTATTTATATTTCACGTATTTATATTTCATGTATGACGACCGCACATCAACGTCCACTTCCATTACTAAGTATTTACATTTCACGTATTTATATTTCCTGTATGACGACCGCACATCAACGTCCACTTCCATTAATAAGTATTTACATTTCACGTATTTATATTTCATGTATGACGACCGCACATCAACGTCCACTTCCATTACTAAGTAGTTATATTTCACGTATTTATATTTCCTGTATGACGACCGCACATCAACGTCCACTTCCATTACTAAGTATTTATATTTCACGTATTTATATTTCATGTATGACGACCGCACATCAACGTCCACTTCCATTACTAAGTAGTTATATTTCACGTATTTATATTTCCTGTATGACGACCGCACATCAACGTCCACTTCCATTACTAAGTATTTATATTTCACGTATTTATATTTCATGTATGACGACCGCACATCAACGTCCACTTCCATTACTAAGTATTTATATTTCACGTATTTATATTTCATGTATGACGACCGCACATCAACGTCCACTTCCATTACTAAGTATTTATATTTCACGTATTTATATTTGATGTATGACGACCGCACATCAACGTCCACTTCCATTACTAAGTATTTACATTTCACGTATTTATATTTCATGTATGACGACCGCACATCAACGTCCACTTCCATTACTAAGTATTTACATTTCACGTATTTATATTTCATGTATGACGACCGCACATCAACGTCCACTTCCATTACTAAGTATTTACAATTCACGTATTTATATTTCCTGTATGACGACCGCACATCAACGTCCACTTCCATTACTAAGTATTTACATTTCACGTATTTATATTTCATGTATGACGACCGCACATCAACGTCCACTTCCATTACTAAGTAGTTATATTTCACGTATTTATATTTCCTGTATGACGACCGCACATCAACGTCCACTTCCATTACTAAGTATTTATATTTCACGTATTTATATTTCATGTATGACGACCGCACATCAACGTCCACTTCCATTACTAAGTATTTATATTTCACGTATTTATATTTCATGTATGACGACCGCACATCAACGTCCACTTCCATTACTAAGTAGTTATATTTCACGTATTTATATTTGATGTATGACGACCGCACATCAACGTCCACTTCCATTACTAAGTATTTATATTTCACGTATTTATATTTCCTGTATGACGACCGCACATCAACGTCCACTTCCATTACTAAGTATTTATATTTCACGTATTTATATTTCCTGTATGACGACCGCACATCAACGTCCACTTCCATTACTAAGTATTTATATTTCACGTATTTATATTTCCTGTATGACGACCGCACATCAACGTCCACTTCCATTACTAAGTATTTATATTTCACGTATTTATATTTCATGTATGACGACCGCACATCAACATCCAATTCCATTACTAAGTATTTATATTTCACGTATTTATATTTCCTGTATGACGACCGCACATCAACGTCCACTTCCATTACTAAGTATTTATATTTCACGTATTTATATTTCCTGTATGACGACCGCACATCAACGTCCACTTCCATTACTAAGTATTTATATTTCACGTATTTATACTTCATGTATGACGACCGCACATCAACGTCCACTTCCATAACTAAGTGTTTACATTTCACGTATTTATATTTCCTGTATGACGACCGCACATCAACGTCCACTTCCATTACTAAGTATTTATATTTCACGTAATTATATTTCATGTATGACGACCGCACATCAACGTCCACTTCCATTACTAAGTATTTATATTTCACGTATTTATATTTCATGTATGACGACCGCACATCAACGTCCACTTCCATTACTAAGTATTTATATTTCACGTATTTATATTTCATGTATGACGACCGCACATCAACGTCCACTTCCATTACTAAGTATTTACATTTCACGTATTTATATTTCCTGTATGACGACCGCACATCAACGTCCACTTCCATTACTAAGTATTTATATTTCACGTATTTATATTTCATGTATGACGACCGCACATCAACGTCCACTTCCATTACTAAGTATTTACATTTCACGTATTTATATTTCCTGTATGACGACCGCACATCAACGTCCACTTCCATTACTAAGTATTTATATTTCACGTATTTATATTTCATGTATGACGACCGCACATCAACGTCCACTTCCATTACTAAGTATTTACAATTCACGTATTTATATTTCCTGTATGACGACCGCACATCAACGTCCACTTCCATTACTAAGTATTTACATTTCACGTATTTATATTTCATGTATGACGACCGCACATCAACGTCCACTTCCATTAGTAAGTAGTTATATTTCACGTATTTATATTTCCTGTATGACGACCGCACATCAACGTCCACTTCCATTACTAAGTATTTATATTTCACGTATTTATATTTCATGTATGACGACCGCACATCAACGTCCACTTCCATTACTAAGTATTTATATTTCACGTATTTATATTTCATGTATGACGACCGCACATCAACGTCCACTTCCATTACTAAGTAGTTATATTTCACGTATTTATATTTGATGTATGACGACCGCACATCAACGTCCACTTCCATTACTAAGTATTTACATTTCACGTATTTATATTTCATGTATGACGACCGCACATCAACGTCCACTTCCATTACTAAGTATTTATATTTCACGTATTTATATTTCATGTATGACAACCGCACATCAACATCCACTTCCATTACTAAGTATTTATATTTCACGTATTTATATTTCCTGTATGACGACCGCACATCAACGTCCACTTCCATTACTAAGTATTTATATTTCACGTATTTATATTTCCTGTATGACGACCGCACATCAACGTCCACTTCCATTACTAAGTATTTATATTTCACGTATTTATATTTCATGTATGACGACCGCACATCAACGTCCACTTCCATTACTAAGTATTTACATTTCACGTATTTATATTTCCTGTATGACGACCGCACATCAACGTCCACTTCCATTACTAAGTATTTATATTTCACGTATTTATATTTCATGTATGACGACCGCACATCAACGTCCACTTCCATTACTAAGTATTTACATTTCACGTATTTATATTTCCTGTATGACGACCGCACATCAACGTCCACTTCCATTACTAAGTATTTATATTTCACGTATTTATATTTCATGTATGACGACCGCACATCAACGTCCACTTCCATTACTAAGTAGTTATATTTCAGGTATTTATATTTCCTGTATGACGACCGCACATCAATGTCCACTTCCATTACTAAGTATTTATATTTCACGTATTTATATTTCATGTATGACGACCGCACATCAACGTCCACTTCCATTACTAAGTATTTATATTTCACGTATTTATATTTCCTGTATGACGACCGCACATCAATGTCCACTTCCATTACTAAGTATTTATATTTCACGTATTTATATTTGATGTATGACGACCGCACATCAACGTCCACTTCCATTACTAAGTATTTACATTTCACGTATTTATATTTCATGTATGACAACCGCACATCAACGTCCACTTCCATTACTAAGTATTTACATTTCATGTATTTATATTTCATGTATGACGACCGCACATCAACGTCCACTTCCATTACTAAGTATTTATATTTCACGTATTTATATTTCATGTATGACGACCGCACATCAACATCCACTTCCATTACTAAGTATTTACATTTCATGTATTTATATTTCATGTATGACGACCGCACATCAACGTCCACTTCCATTACTAAGTATTTACATTTCACGTATTTATATTTCATGTATGACGACCGCACATCAACGTCCACTTCCATTACTAAGTATTTACATTTCACGTATTTATATTTCCTGTATGACGACCGCACATCAACGTCCACTTCCATTACTAAGTATTTATATTTCACGTATTTATATTTCCTGTATGACGACCGCACATCAACGTCCACTTCCATTACTAAGTATTTATATTTCACGTATTTATATTTCCTGTATGACGACCGCACATCAACATCCACTTCCATTACTAAGTATTTATATTTCACGTATTTATATTTCCTGTATGACGACCGCACATCAACGTCCACTTCCATTACTAAGTATTTATATTTCACGTATTTATATTTCATGTATGACGACCGCACATCAACATCCAATTCCATTACTAAGTATTTATATTTCACGTATTTATATTTCCTGTATGACGACCGCACATCAACGTCCACTTCCATTACTAAGTATTTATATTTCACGTATTTATATTTCCTGTATGACGACCGCACATCAACGTCCACTTCCATTACTAAGTATTTATATTTCACGTATTTATACTTCATGTATGACGACCGCACATCAACGTCCACTTCCATTACTAAGTGTTTACATTTCACGTATTTATATTTCCTGTATGACGACCGCACATCAACGTCCACTTCCATTACTAAGTATTTATATTTCACGTATTTATATTTCATGTATGACGACCGCACATCAACGTCCACTTCCATTACTAAGAATTTATATTTCACGTATTTATATTTCATGTATGACGACCGCACATCAACGTCCACTTCCATTACTAAGTATTTATATTTCACGTATTTATATTTCCTGTATGACGACCGCACATCAACGTCCACTTCCATTACTAAGTATTTATATTTCACGTATTTATATTTCATGTATGACGACCGCACATCAACATCCAATTCCATTACTAAGTATTTATATTTCACGTATTTATATTTCCTGTATGACGACCGCACATCAACGTCCACTTCCATTACTAAGTATTTATATTTCACGTATTTATATTTCCTGTATGACGACCGCACATCAACGTCCACTTCCATTACTAAGTATTTATATTTCACGTATTTATACTTCATGTATGACGACCGCACATCAACGTCCACTTCCATTACTAAGTGTTTACATTTCACGTATTTATATTTCCTGTATGACGACCGCACATCAACGTCCACTTCCATTACTAAGTATTTATATTTCACGTATTTATATTTCATGTATGACGACCGCACATCAACGTCCACTTCCATTACTAAGTATTTATATTTCACGTATTTATATTTCATGTATGACGACCGCACATCAACGTCCACTTCCATTACTAAGTATTTATATTTCACGTATTTATATTTCATGTATGACGACCGCACATCAACGTCCACTTCCATTACTAAGTATTTACATTTCACGTATTTATATTTCCTGTATGACGACCGCACATCAACGTCCACTTCCATTACTAAGTATTTATATTTCACGTATTTATATTTCATGTATGACGACCGCACATGAACGTCCACTTCCATTACTAAGTAGTTATATTTCACGTATTTATATTTCCTGTATGACGACCGCACATCAACGTCCACTTCCATTACTAAGTATTTATATTTCACGTATTTATATTTCATGTATGACGACCGCACATCAACGTCCACTTCCATTACTAAGTATTTATATTTCACGTATTTATATTTCATGTATGACGACCGCACATCAACGTCCACTTCCATTACTAAGTATTTACATTTCACGTATTTATATTTCCTGTATGACGACCGCACATCAACGTCCACTTCCATTACTAAGTATTTATATTTCACGTATTTATATTTCATGTATGACGACCGCACATGAACGTCCACTTCCATTACTAAGTAGTTATATTTCACGTATTTATATTTCCTGTATGACGACCGCACATCAACGTCCACTTCCATTACTAAGTATTTATATTTCACGTATTTATATTTCATGTATGACGACCGCACATCAACGTCCACTTCCATTACTAAGTAGTTATATTTCACGTATTTATATTTCCTGTATGACGACCGCACATCAACGTCCACTTCCATTACTAAGTATTTATATTTCACGTATTTATATTTCATGTATGACGACCGCACATCAACGTCCACTTCCATTACTAAGTATTTATATTTCACGTATTTATATTTGATGTAGGGCTTCACGGTGGCAGAGGGGTTAGTGCGTCTGCCTCACAATACGAAGGTCCTGCAGTCCTGGGTTCAAATCCAGGCTCGGGATCTTTCTGTGTGGAGTTTGCATGTCATCCCCGTGAATGCGTGGGTTCCCTCCGGGTACTCCGGCTTCCTCCCACTTCCAAAGACATGCACCTGGGGATAGGTTAATTGGCAACACTAAATTGGCCGTAGTGTGTGAATGTGAGTGTGAATGTAGTCTGTCTATCTGTGTTGGCCCTGCGATGAGCTGGGGACTTGTCCAGGGTGTACCCCGCCTTCCGCCCGATTGTAGCTGAGATAGGCGCCAGCGCCTCCCGCGACCCCGAAAGGGAATAAGCGGTAGAAAATGGATGGATGGATGGATATTTGATGTATGACGACCGCACATCAACGTCCACTTCCATTACTAAGTATTTACATTTCATGTATTTATATTTCATGTATGACGACCGCACATCAACGTCCACTTCCATTACTAAGTATTTATATTTCACATATTTATATTTCATGTATGACGACCGCACATCAACATCCACTTCCATTACTAAGTATTTACATTTCATGTATTTATATTTCATGTATGACGACCGCACATCAACGTCCACTTCCATTACTAAGTATTTACATTTCACGTATTTATATTTCATGTATGACGACCGCACATCAACGTCCACTTCCATTACTAAGTATTTACATTTCACGTATTTATATTTCCTGTATGACGACCGCACATCAACATCCACTTCCATTACTAAGTATTTATATTTCACGTATTTATATTTCCTGTATGACGACCGCACATCAACGTCCACTTCCATTACTAAGTATTTATATTTCACGTATTTATATTTCCTGTATGACGACCGCACATCAACATCCACTTCCATTACTAAGTATTTATATTTCACGTATTTATATTTCCTGTATGACGACCGCACATCAACGTCCACTTCCATTACTAAGTATTTATATTTCACGTATTTATATTTCATGTATGACGACCGCACATCAACATCCAATTCCATTACTAAGTATTAATATTTCACGTATTTATATTTCCTGTATGACGACCGCACATCAACGTCCACTTCCATTACTAAGTATTTATATTTCACGTATTTATATTTCCTGTATGACGACCGCACATCAACGTCCACTTCCATTACTAAGTATTTATATTTCACGTATTTATACTTCATGTATGACGACCGCACATCAACGTCCACTTCCATTACTAAGTGTTTACATTTCACGTATTTATATTTCCTGTATGACGACCGCACATCAACGTCCACTTCCATTACTAAGTATTTATATTTCACGTATTTATATTTCATGTATGACGACCGCACATCAACGTCCACTTCCATTACTAAGTATTTATATTTCACGTATTTATATTTCCTGTATGACGACCGCACATCAACATCCAATTCCATTACTAAGTATTTATATTTCACGTATTTATATTTCATGTATGACGACCGCACATCAACGTCCACTTCCATTACTAAGTATTTATATTTCACATATTTATATTTCATGTATGACGACCGCACATCAACATCCACTTCCATTACCAAGTATTTATATTTCACGTATTTATATTTCATGTATGACGACCGCACATCAACGTCCACTTCCATTACTAAGTATTTATATTTCACATATTTATATTTCATGTATGACGACCGCACATCAACATCCACTTCCATTACTAAGTATTTACATTTCATGTATTTATATTTGATGTATGACGACCGCACATCAACGTCCACTTCCATTACTAAGTATTTACATTTCATGTATTTATATTTCATGTATGACGACCGCACATCAACGTCCACTTCCATTACTAAGTATTTATATTTCACGTATTTATATTTCATGTATGACGACCGCACATCAACGTCCACTTCCATTACTAAGTATTTATATTTCACATATTTATATTTCATGTATGACGACCGCACATCAACATCCACTTCCATTACTAAGTATTTACATTTCATGTATTTATATTTCATGTATGACGACCGCACATCAACGTCCACTTCCATTACTAAGTATTTACATTTCACGTATTTATATTTCATGTATGACGACCGCACATCAACGTCCACTTCCATTACTAAGTATTTACATTTCACGTATTTATATTTCCTGTATGACGACCGCACATCAACATCCACTTCCATTACTAAGTATTTATATTTCACGTATTTATATTTCCTGTATGACGACCGCACATCAACGTCCACTTCCATTACTAAGTATTTATATTTCACGTATTTATATTTCCTGTATGACGACCGCACATCAACATCCAATTCCATTACTAAGTATTAATATTTCACGTATTTATATTTCCTGTATGACGACCGCACATCAACGTCCACTTCCATTACTAAGTATTTATATTTCACGTATTTATATTTCCTGTATGACGACCGCACATCAACGTCCACTTCCATTACTAAGTATTTATATTTCACGTATTTATACTTCATGTATGACGACCGCACATCAACGTCCACTTCCATTACTAAGTGTTTACATTTCACGTATTTATATTTCCTGTATGACGACCGCACATCAACGTCCACTTCCATTACTAAGTATTTATATTTCACGTATTTATATTTCATGTATGACGACCGCACATCAACGTCCACTTCCATTACTAAGTATTTATATTTCACGTATTTATATTTCCTGTATGACGACCGCACATCAACATCCAATTCCATTACTAAGTATTTATATTTCACGTATTTATATTTCATGTATGACGACCGCACATCAACGTCCACTTCCATTACTAAGTATTTATATTTCACGTATTTATATTTCCTGTATGACGACCGCACATCAACGTCCACTTCCATTACCAAGTATTTATATTTCACGTATTTATATTTCATGTATGACGACCGCACATCAACGTCCACTTCCATTACTAAGTATTTACATTTCACGTATTTATATTTCATGTATGACGACCGCACATCAACGTCCACTTCCATTACTAAGTATTTATATTTCACGTATTCATATTTCCTGTATGACGACCGCACATCAACGTCCACTTCCATTACTAAGTATTTATATTTCACGTATTTATATTTCCTGTATGACGACCGCACATCAACGTCCACTTCCATTACTAAGTATTTATATTTCACGTATTTATATTTCATGTATGACGACCGCACATCAACGTCCACTTCCATTACTAAGTATTTATATTTCACGTATTTATATTTCCTGTATGACGACCGCACATCAACGTCCACTTCCATTACTAAGTATTTATATTTCACGTATTTATATTTGATGTAGGGCTTCACGGTGGCAGAGGGGTTAGTGCGTCTGCCTCACAATACGAAGGTCCTGCAGTCCTGGGTTCAAATCCAGGCTCGGGATCTTTCTGTGTGGAGTTTGCATGTCATCCCCGTGAATGCGTGGGTTCCCTCCGGGTACTCCGGCTTCCTCCCACTTCCAAAGACATGCACCTGGGGATAGGTTAATTGGCAACACTAAATTGGCCGTAGTGTGTGAATGTGAGTGTGAATGTAGTCTGTCTATCTGTGTTGGCCCTGCGATGAGCTGGCGACTTGTCCAGGGTGTACCCCGCCTTCCGCCCGATTGTAGCTGAGATAGGCGCCAGCGCCTCCCGCGACCCCGAAAGGGAATAAGCGGTAGAAAATGGATGGATGGATGGATATTTGATGTATGACGACCGCACATCAACGTCCACTTCCATTACTAAGTATTTACATTTCATGTATTTATATTTCATGTATGACGACCGCACATCAACGTCCACTTCCATTACTAAGTATTTATATTTCACGTATTTATATTTCATGTATGACGACCGCACATCAACATCCACTTCCATTACTAAGTATTTACATTTCATGTATTTATATTTCATGTATGACGACCGCACATCAACGTCCACTTCCATTACTAAGTGTTTATATTTCACGTATTTATATTTCATGTATGACGACCGCACATCAACGTCCACTTCCATTACTAAGTATTTATATTTCACGTATTTATATTTCATGTATGACGACCGCACATCAACATCCACTTCCATTACTAAGTATTTACATTTCATGTATTTATATTTCATGTATGACGACCGCACATCAACGTCCACTTCCATTACTAAGTGTTTATATTTCACGTATTTATATTTCAAGTATGACGACCGCACATCAACGTCCAGTTCCATTACTAAGTATTTACATTTCACGTATTTATATTTCATGTATGACGACCGCACATCAACGTCCACTTCCATTACTAAGTATTTACATTTCACGTATTTATATTTCCTGTATGACGACCGCACATCAACATCCACTTCCATTACTAAGTATTTATATTTCACGTATTTATATTTCCTGTATGACGACCGCACATCAACGTCCACTTCCATTACTAAGTATTTATATTTCACGTATTTATATTTCCTGTATGACGACCGCACATCAACATCCACTTCCATTACTAAGTATTTATATTTCACGTATTTATATTTCCTGTATGACGACCGCACATCAACGTCCACTTCCATTACTAAGTATTTATATTTCACGTATTTATATTTCATGTATGACGACCGCACATCAACATCCAATTCCATTACTAAGTATTAATATTTCACGTATTTATATTTCCTGTATGACGACCGCACATCAACGTCCACTTCCATTACTAAGTATTTATATTTCACGTATTTATATTTCATGTATGACGACCGCACATCAACGTCCACTTCCATTACTAAGTATTTATATTTCACGTATTTATATTTCATGTATGACGACCGCACATCAACATCCACTTCCATTACTAAGTATTTACATTTCATGTATTTATATTTCCTGTATGACGACCGCACATCAACGTCCACTTCCATTACTAAGTGTTTATATTTCACGTATTTATATTTCAAGTATGACGACCGCACATCAACGTCCAGTTCCATTACTAAGTATTTACATTTCACGTATTTATATTTCATGTATGACGACCGCACATCAACGTCCACTTCCATTACTAAGTATTTACATTTCACGTATTTATATTTCCTGTATGACGACCGCACATCAACATCCACTTCCATTACTAAGTATTTATATTTCACGTATTTATATTTCCTGTATGACGACCGCACATCAACGTCCACTTCCATTACTAAGTATTTATATTTCACGTATTTATATTTCCTGTATGACGACCGCACATCAACATCCACTTCCATTACTAAGTATTTATATTTCACGTATTTATATTTCCTGTATGACGACCGCACATCAACGTCCACTTCCATTACTAAGTATTTATATTTCACGTATTTATATTTCATGTATGACGACCGCACATCAACATCCAATTCCATTACTAAGTATTAATATTTCACGTATTTATATTTCCTGTATGACGACCGCACATCAACGTCCACTTCCATTACTAAGTATTTATATTTCACGTATTTATATTTCATGTATGACGACCGCACATCAACGTCCACTTCCATTACTAAGTATTTATATTTCACGTATTTATACTTCATGTATGACGACCGCACATAAACGTCCACTTCCATTACTAAGTATTTATATTTCACGTATTTATATTTCATGTATGACGACCGCACATCAACGTCCACTTCCATTACTAAGTATTTATATTTCACGTATTTATACTTCATGTATGACGACCGCACATCAACGTCCACTTCCATTACTAAGTGTTTACATTTCACGTATTTATATTTCCTGTATGACGACCGCACATCAACGTCCACTTCCATTACTAAGTATTTATATTTCACGTATTTATATTTCATGTATGACGACCGCACATCAACGTCCACTTCCATTACTAAGTATTTATATTTCACGTATTTATATTTCATGTATGACGACCGCACATCAACGTCCACTTCCATTACTAAGTATTTATATTTCACGTATTTATATTTCCTGTATGACGACCGCACATCAACATCCACTTCCATTACTAAGTATTTATATTTCACGTATTTATATTTCATGTATGACGACCGCACATCAACGTCCACTTCCATTACTAAGTATTTATATTTCACGTATTTATATTTCCTGTATGACGACCGCACATCAACGTCCACTTCCATTACTAAGTATTTATATTTCACGTATTTATATTTCATGTATGACGACCGCACATCAACGTCCACTTCCATTACTAAGTATTTATATTTCACGTATTTATATTTCCTGTATGACGACCGCACATCAACGTCCACTTCCATTACCAAGTATTTATATTTCACGTATTTATATTTCATGTATGACGACCGCACATCAACGTCCACTTCCATTACTAAGTATTTATATTTCACGTATTTATATTTCATGTATGACGACCGCACATCAACATCCACTTCCATTACTAAGTATTTACATTTCATGTATTTATATTTCATGTATGACGACCGCACATCAACGTCCACTTCCATTACTAAGTATTTACATTTCACGTATTTATATTTCATGTATGACGACCGCACATCAACGTCCACTTCCATTACTAAGTATTTACATTTCACGTATTTATATTTCCTGTATGACGACCGCACATCAACATCCACTTCCATTACTAAGTATTTATATTTCACGTATTTATATTTCCTGTATGACGACCGCACATCAACGTCCACTTCCATTACTAAGTATTTATATTTCACGTATTTATATTTCCTGTATGACGACCGCACATCAACATCCACTTCCATTACTAAGTATTTATATTTCACGTATTTATATTTCCTGTATGACGACCGCACATCAACGTCCACTTCCATTACTAAGTATTTATATTTCACGTATTTATATTTCATGTATGACGACCGCACATCAACATCCAATTCCATTACTAAGTATTAATATTTCACGTATTTATATTTCCTGTATGACGACCGCACATCAACGTCCACTTCCATTACTAAGTATTTATATTTCACGTATTTATATTTCCTGTATGAGGACCGCACATCAACGTCCACTTCCATTACTAAGTATTTATATTTCACGTATTTATACTTCATGTATGACGACCGCACATCAACGTCCACTTCCATTACTAAGTGTTTACATTTCACGTATTTATATTTCCTGTATGACGACCGCACATCAACGTCCACTTCCATTACTAAGTATTTATATTTCACGTATTTATATTTCATGTATGACGACCGCACATCAACGTCCACTTCCATTACTAAGTATTTATATTTCACGTATTTATATTTCATGTATGACGACCGCACATCAACGTCCACTTCCATTACTAAGTATTTATATTTCACGTATTTATATTTCCTGTATGACGACCGCACATCAACATCCAATTCCATTACTAAGTATTTATATTTCACGTATTTATATTTCATGTATGACGACCGCACATCAACGTCCACTTCCATTACTAAGTATTTATATTTCACGTATTTATATTTCCTGTATGACGACCGCACATCAACGTCCACTTCCATTACCAAGTATTTATATTTCACGTATTTATATTTCATGTATGACGACCGCACATCAACGTCCACTTCCATTACTAAGTATTTATATTTCACGTATTTATATTTCCTGTATGACGACCGCACATCAACGTCCACTTCCATTACTAAGTATTTATATTTCACGTATTTATATTTCATGTATGACGACCGCACATCAACGTCCACTTCCATTACTAAGTATTTATATTTCACGTATTTATATTTCATGTATGACGACCGCACATCAACGTCCACTTCCATTACTAAGTATTTATATTTCACGTATTTATATTTCCTGTATGACGACCGCACATCAACGTCCACTTCCATTACCAAGTATTTATATTTCACGTATTTATATTTCATGTATGACGACCGCACATCAACGTCCACTTCCATTACTAAGTATTTATATTTCACGTATTTATATTTCCTGTATGACGACCGCACATCAACGTCCACTTCCATTACTAAGTATTTATATTTCACGTATTTATATTTCATGTATGACGACCGCACATCAACGTCCACTTCCATTACTAAGTATTTACATTTCACGTATTTATATTTCCTGTATGACGACCGCACATCAACGTCCACTTCCATTACTAAGTATTTATATTTCACGTATTTATATTTCCTGTATGACGACCGCACATCAACGTTTCCAGTGTTACACAGTGAGTAATTACAGCAATTGTGACATTTAGTTGCTAAGTCATAACAAAGCACAGGAAGGCTAATGAGTTAACATATGAATTATGTTTGCTGCAAGGAGTGCTTTAACCCTCAGGAAGTCTTCAAATATCACTTTTTCAAAGTGCGTCAAACGCAGTTACTAACGAGCCGTTTAGCTTAGCAGCAGCTACTTTAGCAGCCTATTAGCCTAGTAAAAAGCGAAGAGTTTTCCAAAGTACTTTGACAACAAACATAATAGCTTACCTTCACGTTAACGCTGACAGGGGCCAACAAAGTGACATGAAAATAAAGGAGAAGAAGGACATAAAAGCGCTACCTTCATCGTCAACTTGCTACAAAATACGTCATTGCAATTGTGTGATGTTTGCACCAGCGTCACGTGACTACACTGCCCATCATGCAACGGTGTATTCGCCGGTGACCGGAAGAAGCACGGTTGCTCAAATGGTGACTAATAGACTCTTTTACAGCAAACATACGCGCGCCATTGTTACAGGATGATTGTATGGACATGCGGCGCCACCCTGTGGCAGCCACGGTGCCCGCACCTATAACTTGTCACTGTGTCACGTGTGTTCCTCTCCGTTGTACTTCCTACATGCAGCCTGCATACACGGTACTGACACACAGCAGGACTCTTGTCGTCTTTATAATACAACACGCACTATAACATGGTGTCAGAAGTCCAAGCAGGACCCGATTATGCCCCACATTCTGTCTGTTGTCGAGACAGTGTGCATTTATCTGTCTTGGTGAGTTTTGGCAGTTTCAGTTAGCCTGTTAGCTTTAGCACCGCGTTGGTATAATGGCATCCAACATCCCGCCTCCGGAGCCCATGAAGATGGCTGGAGACACTCACGGTAACCAGAAAAACTTCCGAGCATAGTTTGAGGATTATCTGCTGGCGACGGGGCTCAACGAGAAGGAGAAGCCCGTCCAAGCAGCGGCGCTGAGACGGCTAATGGGGAACGGCTGCCTCCATGTTTACAAATACAACCTGGGACTCACTGTCGACCAACAGAAAGATGCCGATGCTATTCTGGAGGCACTGGAGGGATACTTTACCCCCGCGAAGAACGTCACATTCGAGAGGTACGTTTTTGGAAACTTAAAGCAAGAGGAAGGAGAATCCATAGATGCTTTTGTTACAAGGCTGCGAGAAAAGTCTGCCTCTTGTGAATATGGAGCTATAAAAGATGAACTCATAAAGGACAAGCTTGTCCTTGGCATTGCTGATGAGGGCGCCAGACGTCGTTTGCTAAGAGAAAATGATCTCAAATTGGATCAAGCAATCATGATCTGCCGTACAGCTGAGGTCATGGACAATAAATTAAAGTCTATGTCACTGGGCAACTCTGGGCCTGGAGAGAGCATCAATGCCGCGCAGGGGGGACAAAGATATGGACGCAGGTCTGCCGGTAGGTCATCTGAGCCCACCAACACCAGTGCACAGCTCCAGAGAATGAGAGACACAGTGGAATGCAAGTACTGTGGTACAAGACACGCACGTGGGCGAGACCAGTGCCCTGCATTTGGTAAATCCTGCCGCTCTTGTGGCACTGCCAACCATTTCGCCAAAGTATGCATGAAGGGGGGTCAGCACGCACGCCAGTTGAATGCTGTGGATGACCCGTCAACAGGGGAACAGGAGGACAGTGATGAAAGGGATGTGTACACAGCAGAGAGCGTGGGAGCGGTGAACACGCAAGGGAAAAAGTGGTTTGTCAATCTGCCACTGCAACAGGGGGTCCAGAGGTGCCAGCTCGACTCGGGAGCAACCTGCAATGTGATTAGCATGAAGGACAAGATGAGACTGGCGCCCAGAACGCCTCTTCAGAAGAGTCACACCAGATTGAAGCTGTACAACAGTGAGTGGATGAACTCGCTGGGGTTATACAGCACACAGTGTGTCATTAGGGGCAGAACACACAAGCTGGACTTTGAGGTTGTGCATACAGGCCAAAGGCCCTTGCTTTCCGGGGTTACATATGAGAGACTAGGCCTGATACGATTCACCATTCCTGAGGAGCTAAATAAAGTGGAACACTGCAGGATGGGAGACCTGACCAAAGAGCGTCTCATCAACACGACGTGTTCACCAGCCCAGTCGAGTCCCTGCCTGGTGATGTTCACTTTGAGCTGGACAGCAGTGTGGTGCCGGTGCAGTGTGCCCCCAGGAATGTTCCAGTGGCCCTCAAGGCAGCTGTTAAAGCACAGCTCGATCAATACGAAAAGGATGGACATTTAACCACAGTCACACGGCACACAGACTGGATTAGCAATCTGGTCATAGTGAAAAAAACTGATAAATTGAGACTATGCATTGACCCAAAGCCACTCAACCGAGCCCTGAAACGGTCCCACTACCTCATGCCCACTTTAGATGATGTGTTGTACAAGCTGCCAAAGGCGCGTATATTCACGCTGGTGGATGCGCGTGATGCATTCCTGCAGTGCCGACTGGATGAGGAGAGCAGCCTGATGACAACATTCTGGACACCATGGGGCAGAAAACGGTGGCTGAGGCTTCCCTTTGGTGTGTCAGTTGCTCCGGAACTGTACCAGAGAAAGCAACATGAGCTCCTAGCTGGATTAACTGGGATTGAGCCCATAGCCGATGACATCCTCATAGTTGGCTGCGGGGATACGGACGAGGAGGCCAACCGCGACCATGACACAAACCTCATTTCCCTAATGGACAGATGCAGAGAAGTTAAGCTCAGGCTGAGCCTGAAAAAGTTGCAGTTCCGAGTGAAGGAGGTTCGCTTCCACGGCCACATACTGTCTGCCGAGGGCCTCAAGGCTGACCCTGAGAAGATCAGGGCGGTTCTGGACATGCCAAACCCCACAGACGCTAAAGGGGTCCAGCGGTGTGTTGGCTTTGTGAACTATCTTTCCAGATTCATGCCCCGCCTGTCAGAGGTATGTGAACCATTGAGGAGGCTGCTAGACAAAGACGTGGCGTGGCACTGGCTGCCAAAACATGATGCTGCCATGAAGGAAATGAAGACACTGGTCACAGCAGTACCGGTCTTGCGCTATTATGACGCCATCAAGCCAGTCACCATACAGAGCGACTCCAGTCAGACAGGCCTGGGCTGCTGTCTGCTACAGGAAGGGCAGCCTGTCACTTTTGCTTCCCGCGCCCTGACCCAGACGGAACAAAACTATGCACAGATAGAAAAGGAGTGCCTGAGCATCGTGTTCGCCTGTCAACGCTTCCACTACTACCTATATGGACGGGGTGATGTGACAGCAGAGACCGACCACCGGCCTTTAGTGTCCATCTTCAGTAAGCCCCTCCTCAGCGCGCCCAAGCGCCTACAGAGCATGCTCCTGACACTTCAGAATTACTGCCTTACGGTGGTGTACAAGCCAGGCCCTGAAATGTACATAAGTGACACGCTTAGTAGAGCCACCACCCCGCCACGGAAGACAGACACACTGTACCGACGAGAAATGGTCTGCAGCATGCAACAGGAGCAGTGTGACGCAGCGGCCATTCAGCAGGCAGACTACCTCAATGTCAGCAGCCAACGCCTGGCACAGATCCGAGCACACACAGAGGAGGATGTGTGTCTCCAAACGCTCAAGGCAGTCGTACTGCGGGGATGGCCAGAACACAAAGAGGAAGCCCCCGTACTCATCAGGGACTACTGGGCCATCAGAGATGAAATAAGCGCACAGGATGGCGTGCTTTTCAGGAGCCAGCGTGTCATCATTCCGAAAGCCATACGTCCGGAAATGCTGAGGAGGATCCACTACAATCATGTGGGTGGTGAAGCATGTTACAGACATGCTCGCGATACATTGTACTGGCCCGGCATGCAAGGGGAAGTCAAAGACTATGTACAGCAGTGTTCTGTATGTAACGAGTATGCGCACGAACAACAAAAAGAGACCATGATGTCACACCCGCTCCCCACACGTCCATGGCAGCTGGTAAGCATGGATTTGTACAGCTATGCAGCACAGAACTTTTTGCTCGTGGTGGACCACTACTCCGACTTCTGGGAGATAGACCTGCTCCCTGACTTGTCGGCCGACACCACAATCCGACGAATCAAGGCACAGTTTGCACGTTATGGCGTCCCGGACAGAGCCATTACGGATGGGGGAAGCTAGTTTGCCTGCAGTGAATTGCGGGCATTTGCAAGGGAGTGGAGCTTCGAACATGTCATGTCCTCACGGCACCCAAAGGCTAATGGCAAAGCAGAGTCTGCAGTAAAGATTGTGAAAGGCTTGTGCAAAAAGGCGGACCGTGCCAAAGAGGACCCCTGGAAGGCCATTCTGCATTGGCGAAACACGCCCACTGAGGGCATACATTGCAGCCCAGCACAGCGTCTCATGTCACGAAGGCTGAGAACACTTCTTCCGGTGGCCGACCAGCTCCTTGCACCTCAGGTCATCACAGGGGTTTCCGAAAACCTGAGGGGGAAGCATCAGGCAGCGAAGTTAGTGTATGACAAATCGGCGAGGGATCTTCCGGAGCTGAACGTCGGCCAGCCTGTCAGAATGAAGCCACTCCCGGGGGACAGGACGGGCAGATGGAGGAGAGGGGTGTTCTATCTGGTCGACGTAGAGGGGACCACATATCGACGCAACAGAATTGATCTTAGACCGGCCGAGGCAATGCCTGAGCAACCGCTGGCTCGACCAGAATTGGCCCCAGAGCAGCCTGCGAGTGGCAGTGGCAACCGAGACAGTGTTGGCGGTGCTGGGGAGTCTCCAAGGTCTTCACCGGCCCCAAGGTCATCACCGTCTTCTCCGCAGGCCAGAGACACACCGCGCCGTGTGCTTCAGGGCCAGACTTTCTCCCGGAGTGGGAGGCTGATTAGGCCTCCTGACAGACTTAACCTCTAGGTCACACATGGACTGTGACACACATATACACACACACACTCACACACTCGAATAAACATACATGGACTGTTTGCACTTTCAAACACACATGGACAGTGGATTTTGTTTAAAAAAAAAAAAAAAAAAAAAAAAAAAAAAAAAAGTGATGTTCTGATGGAGTGTGATTTGATGACAGGTGTGCTCTTATCCTGCTACTATGTAATGTTATGTTCTCTTTTGCTATATATTTGATATCTGATATTGGATGTTAAACCAGGTATCGCTATCTGAGGTTGAATATGGGGTTACTAGTATGTTGATGGTCTACAGTTGATTTACAGGCAGCATTGTTCCAGTGTGGATACTTTGCTAAAGGAAGGGAGATGTTACAGGGTGATTGTCTTGACATACGGCGCCACCCTGTGGCAGCCCCGGTGCCCGCACCTATAACTTGTCACTGTGTCACGTGTGTTTACCTGAGTTGTACTTCCTACATGCAGCCTGCATACACGGTACTGACACACAGCAGGACTCTTGTCGTCTTTATAATACAACACGCACTATAACAGCCATTCAGGTCTCGAAAGTGAAACAACGCTGCTTTTTCCACTCAGACATGGAAATTTAGGCTTAACACAAATATCATGTGTAATATTTACGGCTGAAACCTTTATTGTGAAAGTATCCTTACTGCTGTAAACCGGATGTTGCGCTTCACGAACCGAAAGTAGAGTTGTGAATTACCGGTGTTGGACTAAGAGGTGAACTAAAGAAAGAGGAGGAGGAATTTAGGAAGAGGCTAGAACTGCTCCACGTCTCCACAGGAAATACAGGTAAGATACATAATAATATTATAAAAATAAACAAAGCTCCCTGGTTGGTGGAGGAGGAACTTAGGAAGAGGCTTGAACTCCTAAATGTTCAATTGGACAACGTAGCTTTCTTTTTTGTGTGTGTGTGTGTTGCAATAATAATAAAGCAATAATTAGATTCTAAGATGGTTTGATTTTCACTTAATAGTTCAAATGCTAAAAATAAAAAATCGCCAGTTATCAAAAAGGAAATAACGGACTAATAACCGACGTCTTTTTCAAAGTCGGGAACCGGAAGTTGCCGTTTTAAAATACACAACAGCTGCAAGTTTATTAAAAAGTCTGACTAAAGGTATCCTGAAGAGCAGTGGTCCCCAACCAACATAAAAAACACAATATACACTTACAATTAGTGCACCAACCACAAAAACCTATTTTTTTCATGACAAAAACGTCCTTTTATCATGATAAAGAAAAAAAAAAAAAAAGGATTTTGCAAAAGATTTCCCCCATAAAAGTGGAATACTGAAGCCTTGGTCGAGTTAAAACTTTACATCTCTGATTACACCTGTTTGCTCTTCAATTCCAGATTTTATGTTTTGTGTTTTTCCATCTTCTTTTGCTTATCGGAGGTCAGGTCACGGGGGCAGCAGCCTAAGCAGGGAAGCCCAGACTTTCCCGCTTCATGTTTTTTCATTTATATTTTTCAAATCTTTCGCAGGGCATGAAAAATTAGCTGCAAACAAGGCCCCACTTTGGACAGCTCTGGTCAAGTATTTGAATACATCCTTTAGTTTCAAAAATACATAACCACTGACAAATAATGTGCTTTTAAAACTAAACACAGCACAGACTTGTGTATTTAGGCACTGAAAGAAGTACATCTGGGCAACAATATCTGTGTCTTCTGGGTGCATCAGATAATGGTAATGTTTTTATATATGAACGCTTAGGATACACAAACAGATATTGATAACTTTCTGCTCTTCAAGGTCGATAATGATAACCGACAACATATTTGTATTTTTGATGTAGTTTGACTGCAGTTTATGCACTCCTGGAGTAAGAAAGACTCAAACAAAGGTGTATACGACAAACTGTGCATGTGGATATCCATCCATCCATTTTCTACCGCTTGTCCCTTTTGGGGCCGCGGGGGGTGCTGGAGCCTGTCTGAGCTGCTATCGGGCGGAAGACGGCGTACACCCTGAACACGTCGCCACCTCATCACACCAAATATGACATAACTAAGTTGCTGTTTGCATTAGGGCTGCTTCATTTTGAGGAAAAAACTAATTGCGATTTTCCCCCCAAATCTCAATTAAATTTTTCATTTTTATATTTTGCCCAAATACAGCTGAGATAGGCTCCAGCACCCCCCGCCACCCCAAAGGGGACAAGCGGTAGAAAATGGATGGATATTTTATACATATAAATGCATAAAACTACAAATATAACGGGTGAAGGAAGACAAGTTACGTTTAGACTATCAATCATCGTATTCTTGTCTCAAGGTGCCACACGTTGGAACAATAATGCAATAGTTTACTTTTATTTGGCTTTGGCAGACAGCCTCAGGGCTTTTGTTTACATCATGCTCTTGAACTGAATAAATAACCGATGAAAACTATGCAGTGATTATAATGTCATAGTAATATATAATCATAATGCAACTAACCAGCACGGTGGGGCAGGGGTTAGTGCATGTGTCTCACAATACGAAGGTCCTGAGTAGTCCTGAGTTCAATCCCGAGCTCGAGATATTTCTGTGTGGAGTTTGCATGTTCTCCCCGTGACTGTGTGTGTTCCCTCCGGGTACTCCGGCTTCCTCCCACCTCCAAAAACATGCACCTGGGGATAGGCCCCTCCCACCTCCAAAAACATGCACCTGGGGATAGGCCCCTCCCACCTCCAAAGACATGCACCTGGGCATAGGTTGACACTAAATGGTCCCTAGTGTGCGAATGTTGTCTGTCTATCTGTGTTGGCCCTGCCATGAGGCGACGACTTGTCCAAGGTATACACCGCCTTCCGCCCAAATGCAGCTGAGATAGTCTCCAGCACCCCTCGTGACCCCAAAAGGGACAAGCGGTAGAAAATGTATGGATGGATGGATGGCAACTAACCTGTTGAAATTATTTAAACTTGTATTTGTCATTACTGTAGAATTGTTTATCATTGTACTGTAATTGGACAATAATAACTGTATCCTATATAGATAAACAAACAAAACAATTGAATGGACTCCTTTATGTAAACAAAAGTTGTGTTTAAATAAATATACAACATCTTAAAGTGCTTTTTTTCCCCAGCTGGATAAAGATGTTGCCTTTTTGTTTGTTGCCATCACGTGATCACATTCTGGCTCTTTGTCCGTGTTGATGGGATCGTATTGCCGTTATTGCACAAAGTAAATCCTCAATGTCGACTAATCCAGCAGCTCCCGCTAACATCACACCCATAAATGAGTAAGAAATATTATGTCCGGATTTTCATCCATCAGTGTGAGGAGTGTGGCGATCACATTGTATTTAGCTTGCAAACACCCATCTTAAAGGGGAACATTATCACAATTTCAAAAGGGTTGAAAACAATAAAAATCAGTTCCCAGTGGCTTGTTGTATTTTTGGAAGTTTTTTTCAAAATGTTACCGGTCTCGTAATATCCCTAAATAAAGCTTTAAAGTCCCTTATTTTCGGCTCTCTGCGAAGACACTGGCCATTTCCCTGTGACGTCACACAGTGCTGCCAATGTAAACAAACAATGGGAATACCACAGCAAGATATAGTGACATTAGCTCGGATTCAAACTCGGATTTCAGCAACTTAAGCGATTCAACAAATTACGCATGTATTGAAACAGATGGTTGGAGGATGAAAGTATTGAAGAAGAAACTGAAGCTATTGAGCGAATAGCTATTGACGCTATTCATAGCCATAGCATGGCCGAATAGCTGCGTTAGCATCGCCGCTAAAATGTGCGGACCAAACGCTCAGGACTTTCGCATCTTGTGACACTGGAGCAACTTAAATCCGTCGATTGGTAAGTGTTTTTTTCGCATTAAATGTGGGTGGAAGGAAACGTAATATAGTTGCAAATGCATCTGCAGGTTATCCATACATCTCTGTTTGCTTTAGCACCGCCGGTAAATAGCATGTTAGCATCGATTAGCCTAGCATGTTAGCATCGATTAGCTGGCAGTCAACATCAACAAAACTCACCTTTGTGATTTCATTGACTTTATCGTTGCAAATGCATCTGCAGGTTATCCATACATCTCTGTGCCATGTCTGTCTTCGCCGGTAAAATGTGCAGACACTCTGGCACATTCAATGGGGGTCTGGCGGCAGACACTTTCGTATCTTGGGGCCAGTGGTGCAACTTGAATCCCTCCCTGTTAGTGTTGTTACACCCTCCGACAACACACCGTCGAGGCATGATGTCTCCAAGGTTCCAAAAAATAGTCAAAAAAAGGGAAAATAACAGCTGAGACCCGGTGTTTGTAATGTGTTGAAAATGAAAATGGCGGGTGTGTTACCTCGGTGACGTCACATTCTGACGTCATCGCCTCCAGCCAGATAAACAGAAAGGCGTTTAATTCACCCAAATTCACCCATTTAGAGTTCGGAAATGGGTTAAAAAAAAATAGATGGTCTTTTTTCTGCACCATCAAGGTATATATTGACGCTTACATAGGTCTGCTGATAATGTTCCCCTTAAACACCACCAAGACGAAGGAGCTGATCATGGACTTTCGGAAGTAAAAAAACGATAAACATCCAACCACTGTACATCAACGGGGACTATGTGGAAAGGGTCTCTAACTTCAGATTCCTGGGCATCCGGATGGAGGAAGACCTGTCGAGGAGTGCGAACACTTCAGTGACCATCAAAAAGGCATAGCAGAGACTTTACTTTCTGAGACTCCTCAAAAAGAACCACCTGTCACAAAAACTGCTGGTGTCCTTCTATGGCTGCTCAATAGAGAGTGTGCTGACATACTGCATGTGTGTGTGGTACGCCAGCTGCACGGCGGCAGAGAGAAACACACTTCAGAGGGTCATAACAACTGCCATGAAGATCACTGGCTGCTCTCTTCCCTCCCTAGATGAACTGTACAGTGCCAGGTGCCTCTAAAAGGTCCATCATAAGGGACCCATAAACTTTTTGAACTGCTGCCCTCAGGCAGGAGATACAGGACAATAAAATGCCGGCGAAACGGATTTAAGAACACTTTTTACCTGGGAGCAATAGTGTCGCTGAACACAAGGCATGAAAAAGAAGGACTGTGTGCTTGGTATTTTTATGTATTTTATGTATTTTTATCTATTCATCTGAGTACCATATTCTTATGTTTTGATGTGTTATTATGAATATGCACTAAATTAGTTTGCTTGCAATTTGGTTGTGCAATGTACTATGACGATAAAGATATTATATTCTAACATTTTAAACATACACACACTTCGGAAGAATATAAAAATAAATATATTTGGTGGGCCAGCGAACCAATGTTTGGTATGGGCGATGTGACCTAATATCTAGATCCTAGATTTTCTAAACGCGGGTTTAGAAAAGCTCCTAATTTGGCAGCTAACATATGCAGTAACATATTGTGTCATTTCTAATTGTATTATTGTGTCGAAACAATGATTATTAAAGGCCTACTGAAAGCCACTACTAGCGACCACGCAGTCTGATAGTTTATATATCAATGATGAAATATTAACATTGCAACACATGCCAATACGGCCGCTTTAGTTTAATAAATTGCAATTTTAAATTTCCCGGGAGTTTTTTCTTGAAAACGTCACATAATGATGACGTGTACGCGTAATGTCACGGGCTGTTAGGAAATATTAACACTGCACACACACACAGCTAAAAGTCGTCTGCTTTAACCGCATAATTACACAATATTTTGGACATCTGTGTTGCTGAATCCTTTGCAATTTGTTCAATTAATATTGGAGAAGTCACAGTAGAAAGATGGAGTTGGGGAGCTTTAGCTTTTAGCCACACAAACACACGGTGATTCCTAGTTTGAAATTCACAGAGGTGAAACTTTACTATGGATCACAGCGAACATGGATCCCGACCAAATGTCAACCAGCAGGTTTCCGTGAGAAAATTGTGGTAAAAAGCCGCTTCTTACCGGAAATCAGCTGAGCTTGTGCCGCCCATAAAGCTGCCATCGACTTCCTTGAGACACTGGCGTCAACACACCCGTGGACACACCCCTCCGACTATCAGGTACTGTTAAACTCACTAAAACACTAGAATTATAATAGAAAGATAAGGGATTTCCCAGAATTATCCTGGTAAATGTGTCTAAAATCATCGGAATCCGTCCCAATAAAATCTCTTTTTTTTTTTTCTAGTCCGTCGTCATCAATATCCTCAAACACAAATCTTTCATCCTCGCTCAAATTAATGGGGAAATTATCGTTTTCTCCTGTCCGAATAGTACTTTTTGTTGGAGGCTCCCATTAAAAACAATGTGAAGATGTGAGGAGCCATCAACATGTGACATCATCGTCTGCGACTTCCGGTAGTGGCAGGGCTTTTCTCTTAGCACCGAAAGTTGCAAACTTTATCGTGGATTAAATCCCTTCAGCAAAATATCGCGAAATGATCAAGTATGACACATAGAATGGACCTGCTATCCCCGTTTAAATAAGAAAATCTCATTTCAGTAGGCCTTTAATGTAATTGTTTATTTACTGTTAATATCTGGTTACTTTATTTGAGAATATAATACTGGAAATGATGTCATATTTGAATGCATCTTTCAGCAACTACATTAGGAGCCTGTGTAGCCTGTTTTAAAATGGTTCTATTAGTAATTCTATATGAAATAATATCTCGCAAAATCAATTTTAAACCGTATCGGTCATCCATAGTAAAAAGTCCTGTCGTCCTGGTTTGTTTTTCTTTTCCTGTGAATAAAGTTGTAAAGAGCAGCGTGTTTCTGCGTCACTGAGATTTCAAGACAGTTCATACGATAACTTGTTTTTCCTAAGTGCATGTAAAAGTACTTAATGCATTGTGTGACTGAGCAGAGATGGTGTGTTTGTCTTGCAGACATCTGTGAAGAACATCTTCACCCTGAGCAACAGAAGTGGAGCTTCAGGATGCGGACGGAGGAGCCACAGCCCTCCCACATTAAAAAGGAAGAGGAGGACCCACTGACACCCTACTTTAAAGAGGAAGAGGAGGACCAAGAGGCGCCGCACATTAAAGAGGAAGAGGAGGAAGAGGGCATCAGTCAGCCTAAATGGTTGGAGGAGTTCCCAGTGACTGGTGTCCCTGTGAAGAGTGAAGGTGATGAGGTGAAAGGTGAAAGTGAGGAGAGGGGAGGGGGGGAGCCTCCAAGCAGCAGCTCAACACAACACATGACAACAGAAGCTGATGGAGACCACTGTGGAGGATCACAAGCAGACAAGCTCTTAGCTCCACTATCAGATAGTGAGGACACAACGTCACACTCTCCTGACACTGATGATGAAGACTCTAAAGATGATAAGACATGTCACACTGACAACACTCACTTCACATCTTCTCACTCTCACAAAACCTTTAAATATCCTAGTAAATTGAAAAGACACATGAGAACACACACTGGAGAAAAACCTTTTTCTTGTTCACTCTGTGGTAAAGGTTTTACACAACGTCAGAATTTGAAGGTACACATGAGAACACACACTGGAGAAAAACCTTTTTCTTGTTCACTCTGTGGTAAAGGTTTTACACAAAGTTACAATTTGAAAGTCCACATGAGAACACACACTGGAGAAAAAAATCACATTCCTGTTCAATCTGCAACAGAAGCTTTTGTGACCGATCAAAGCTTGTAAGACTCATGAGAAGACACCCAGGAGAGAAAGTGTTGAGTTGCAGTGTGTGTGGTGAAAGATTGTCTTCTAAGTAGCAGTGTAAGAAACACAAGTGTGCTGGTGAGAACAGCAGCAGCAAATGAAACTGCAGGATTTGAAATAAACTGTCCAGACTTTCATTTTGACTTTCTAACAACATCAGCACATATAACATGTGTGACATTGTTGTTTGTCTAACAATCTGTTTAATATGCTTCTACATTTATAGATTACATAGTTTGAAATATGAAAATATTACATACTTGTACTTGTAATTGTTAATAACCCCATAGATTATCACCTTTATATGATATACATATGTACTGGTTCACATCTGAAACATCTTCTGGACCACTTCAGGAAGCATTTTATTATTTACTTTATACATCATTTGAACAGTTGTCTTTTATTAATTTTTAAAATGTGTGACTTCATGATTTTTTTGTTGGGTTTCTATAATCCATTTGATTAATTATCTCCATTACTCTCTTTTGTAGTATGATGATTGTGTTGTGATTATTTTATATGTATGTCCCCAGACCTTTATGCAATATAACAGTGGGAGAAAATGGCTGAATTGTTTGTGGAAGGATGTTTATTTTTTTTTTATTTTTTTTTTATTTTTTTTACGAACTTACATTCGTGGATAAAACAAAAAATTCCAATATTGGGTTTTGTGTTTAATGTGTTTTCTTTTTAAACATCCCCAAAACAATATCAATATCAATCAAAGTTCGGAGTGTCAGGCAAAAGCCAATATTGTACATCATCCTACAGATATTTACTTTGCATTTTGTTGGAGCCAAATTTCCTTATTTGTTTATTTTGTTTTTATTTTGTTTTCTCCATTTGATTGCTGGCTCTGTTGATGCTGAATTTCCTTTTTGGCAGATTGCTCCGCCCACTTCCTCTTGAGTGCCAGGAAATGTTGACAGGGATGGGACCGTTGCTATGGTGCAGTTGCCATGGTAACGTGATTTAATTGGGTTCAGGTAGGAGTATTCAGGGCGATTGCATGGAGGACACAAACAGTTTAGGACGGTGCCGTGCGTGGTCAGGTCTCGCTGCTGTGACAATGTTCCATTCAAGCCAAGGTCAGCATACTTTATGTTCTATAGTCTACATTTGATTTCAGTTTGATAGCTTAAAATAAACGGATTGTCATATCCAAACATATTTCCACAGTACTGGACATTGAATTGAGCCACTCACGACTTCATCTGGGACACAAAGGACAAGACAAAACGTGAAAGACAGCTTTAAGGACTTCAACACAAAATGTGTGCATCCTTTCTAACAGCCACTGGGGGGCAGTAGAGGTAACTATTCCAGCAAGGTTTTCCAAAGTGTTTTACAAGGTCTGACTCCAATTGCCTACCTGGTCTGTGTGACTACACTCTGGCAACCCATGTTGTCTGATATAGTCCTCAAACATACATTTTGCTACTGTAAAGACACGCTGGAAAAGGTTGACATAGCGTGTAAAGTAGTCTTTAAACCACAAGTACACACCTGTTGTCCTGAGATGTAACAGGTAACTCAGTAATATTCATAGCAGCAGATCTTATCATGTTGAAATGTACCATCTTTATCTTTCATGATGGTCACTTACCATGACTTGATTAACGTGGACCCCAACTTAAACAAGTCGAAAAACTTATTTGGGTGTTAACATTTAGTGGTCAATTGTACGGAATATGTACTGTACTGTGCTATCTACTAATACAAGTAATCAATCACTGCGGTTAAGTGGCTTGAAACAAGCGTCCAGTCAATGTTTGGCTTTACCGTGTCGGATTTCACATTTCACTTTCCTTTTCTTGGATGCTTTGCCACCAGAAGATTCAGCCTCACACTTTTCCTCTCCTCCCACTTTTAGTAGTTTGGCCACAGCGATTCATTCACATGAATTGTTTCAGCTTTAGTTTTTACTTCCTGAACCAACCCTGGCTTGGAATTTAACCCTGGCTTGGACTCTAACCTATGCAAGGCAGAACTGCCAAATGTGACTATCATAAACAGAAATAAAAGTATAAAATCGGTGAAGTCCGCACAAAGCGAACAAGAGCCAAGGTGAAAGATGTTCTTCTGCTTGGAGACGGCACATATCTAACATTAACATACACACCTTGATGAGTTACCCACTAGATGTCTAAAGTCTGTGCTGAGCAGTTTGTCAGCACAATTCCTTCATCTCGTTAAGGTCTCACTTCAGACTGGAACATTTGCAAAGGCCTTAAAGAGGCTGTTTGCAACATTTACACAGATGTCTAGAGGGCGCTAACTTTCCAATTGATTTCACACAGCATATCCCTCCTTCTTTCAGCTTCTAGGACGTAATGATGTAACTACATACCTGCGTAACACATGCATTAGATGTTAGCTAATAATAGTCATTTGGATGTAATGATGTAACTACATACCTGCGTAACACATGCATTAGATGTTAGCTAATAATAGTCATTTGGATGTAATGATGTAACTACATACCTGCGTAACACATGCATTAGTTGTTAGCTAATAATAGTCATTTGGATGTAATGATGTAACTACATACCTGCGTAACACATGCATTACATGTGGCTGTTGTTAGCTAATAATAGTCATTTGGATGTAATGATGTAACTACATACCTGCGTAACACATGCATTAGTTGTTAGCTAATAATAGTCATTTGGATGTAATGATGTAACTACATACCTGCGTAACACATGCATTAGATGTGGCTGTTGTTAGCTAATAATAGTCATTTGGATATAATGATGTAACTACATACCTGCGTAACACATGCATTAGATGTTAGCTAATAATAGTCATTTGGATGTAATGATGTAACTACATACCTGCGTAACACATGCATTAGTTGTTAGCTAATAATAGTCATTTGGATGTAATGATGTAACTACATACCTGCGTAACACATGCATTAGTTGTTAGCTAATAATAGTCATTTGGATGTAATGATGTAACTACATACCTGCGTAACACATGCATTAGTTGTTAGCTAATAATAGTCATTTGGATGTAATGATGTAACTACATACCTGCGTAACACATGCATTAGTTGTTAGCTAATAATAGTCATTTGGATGTAATGATGTAACTACATACCTGCGTAACACATGCATTAGTTGTTAGCTAATAATAGTCATTTGGATGTAATGATGTAACTACATACCTGCGTAACACATGCATTAGTTGTTAGCTAATAATAGTCATTTGGATGTAATGATGTAACTACATACCTGCGTAACACATGCATTAGTTGTTAGCTAATAATAGTCATTTGGATGTAATGATGTAACTACATACCTGCGTAACACATGCAATAGTTGTTAGCTAATAATAGTCATTTGGATGTAATGATGTAACTACATACCTGCGTAACACATGCATTACATGTGACTGTTGTTAGCTAATAATAGTCATTTGGATGTAATGATGTAACTACATACCTGCGTAACACATGCATTAGTTGTTAGCTAATAATAGTCATTTGGATGTAATGATGTAACTACATACCTGCGTAACACATGCATTAGTTGTTAGCTAATAATAGTCATTTGGATGTAATGATGTAACTACATACCTGCGTAACACATGCATTAGTTGTTAGCTAATAATAGTCATTTGGATGTAATGATGTAACTACATACCTGCGTAACACATGCATTAGTTGTTAGCTAATAATAGTCATTTGGATGTAATGATGTAACTACATACCTGCGTAACACATGCATTAGTTGTTAGCTAATAATAGTCATTTGGATGTAATGATGTAACTACATACCTGCGTAACACATGCATTAGTTGTTAGCTAATAATAGTCATTTGGATGTAATGATGTAACTACATACCTGCGTAACACATGCATTAGATGTTGGCTGTTGTTAGCTAATAATAGTCATTTGGATGTAATGATGTAACTACATACCTGCGTAACACATGCATTAGTTGTTAGCTAATAATAGTCATTTGGATGTAATGATGTAACTACATACCTGCGTAACACATGCAATAGTTGTTAGCTAATAATAGTCATTTGGATGTAATGATGTAACTACATACCTGCGTAACACATGCATTACATGTGACTGTTGTTAGCTAATAATAGTCATTTGGATGTAATGATGTAACTACATACCTGCGTAACACATGCATTAGTTGTTAGCTAATAATAGTCATTTGGATGTAATGATGTAACTACATACCTGCGTAACACATGCATTAGTTGTTAGCTAATAATAGTCATTTGGATGTAATGATGTAACTACATACCTGCGTAACACATGCATTAGTTGTTAGCTAATAATAGTCATTTGGATGTAATGATGTAACTACATACCTGCGTAACACATGCATTAGTTGTTAGCTAATAATAGTCATTTGGATGTAATGATGTAACTACATACCTGCGTAACACATGCATTAGATGTTGGCTGTTGTTAGCTAATAATAGTCATTTGGATGTAATGATGTAACTACATACCTGCGTAACACATGCATTAGATGTTAGCTAATAATAGTCATTTGGATGTAATGATATAACTACATACCTGCGTAACACATGCAATAGTTGTTAGCTAATAATAGTCATTTGGATGTAATGATGTAACTACATACCTGCGTAACACATGCATTACATGTGACTGTTGTTAGCTAATAATAGTCATTTGGATGTAATGATGTAACTACATACCTGCGTAACACATGCATTAGTTGTTAGCTAATAATAGTCATTTGGATGTAATGATGTAACTACATACCTGCGTAACACATGCATTAGTTGTTAGCTAATAATAGTCATTTGGATGTAATGATGTAACTACATACCTGCGTAACACATGCATTACATGTGGCTGTTGTTAGCTAATAATAGTCATTTGGATGTAATGATGTAACTACATACCTGCGTAACACATGCATTACATGTGGCTGTTGTTAGCTAATAATAGTCATTTGGATGTAATGATGTAACTACATACCTACGTAACACATGCATTAGTTGTTAGCTAATAATAGTCATTTGGATGTAATGATGTAACTACATACCTGCGTAACACATGCATTACATGTGGCTGTTGTTAGCTAATAATAGTCATTTGGATGTAATGATGTAACTACATACCTGCGTAACACATGCATTACATGTGGCTGTTGTTAGCTAATAATAGTCATTTGGATAGTTCAATTAAATGTAAATCCTATTTTAACAATAACATGATTGCAAATTGTTTGTGGCCTCTCTTGGACTGCTTTTGTACGTGTGCACGTGTTCTCTGCACGTACGTGTTGACCAGACAGGGTGAGTGACCGCCGTAAACACCAATCATTTCATACGCACGCACAAAGACTGGTGATGTGCAATACTACTGATTTTTATTCAGAACCGATACCAAGTAAAATCCAGGCCGGTATCGGCAATATGGGTCTGATACTGATACTTTGCGCAAATATACTGTACATTATGGGTCTGGTATTGTTTAAAAAGTAGTGTAATTTAAGTGTTGCTAATCTTGGCACCACCTTAAAGGCACCTGGAATGCTGTCCTCAGAGTCCTCCACCATAGGGAGGATCTTAGTTGTGGCATTTCCAGTTTTGCTGGCTTCAATGCCACAGTGTACAGCCAGCTTGGCGTAGATTGAGTGGAATTGCTGTGTGTTGGCATTGTTGTTGCAGCCTCCTGTTTATAATAAGAGAAGACTACATACATAAGATTGTGCATTAGCACCCTCATCTTACATTCTTATTGACATATACAAATATAGTTATTAATATTGTATTTCTTGAAATGCCTTATGCCTATATAAAAGATGAAACAATCAAAATGTACCTCTTCATTTCATATTTTCAGTTATCAACACACAGCACATGATTTATGAAGGTGAACAAATGTAACAAATAATCCTTGATGTGATTAAATGAATGAATCATTAAAATACATCTTTGGTATCATTTATTGTAAGTTTAAGTCCCAACGATGAATTGTAGATGAGACTAATATTTGTAGCAGGAAATCAACTGCAAACAAACGTATCCTTTTCCTCATTAGCGTCACGATCTCAGCAGCACCAATAAATCCAACTTTGTCTTTCAGGGATGAATGTTTAATTAGTGGAGCCCTCAGATGTAAAGACATTGGTGCATCTAATGCTTTCTTCTCTAAATCCTTGTGAGTGTCACATGAAGTGAGGTCGCAGCGAGCAGTAACGTCTTGCTGATCATAAATGCTTTAAATCTTTAAAAACGATATTTTTATTAAGAGTGTAAAAATCCACTCCATCCCATTTTAGATATATTTTTTTAATGATCGCTTTTATATTTGTCGCTAAAGCTTTCTGCACGGATTCAGGTGAATAAACAGAAGCCTAATGGGACTCTAGACTAGACCATAGTTTGAAACCCGGAAGTGTCCAGATGTGCCTCGAGGTCACGTGATTGCAACCCAGCTATACCACATTTTGTGCTCAAACTCTACACTCACTCTCACTTCTTTTATTTCTAGCCTCCAGCTGCTTGACCATCGTGTCAATTAAGCCACGAAGAAGAACAAACGGTTTGACGTCATATGCAACCCAGCCCGTGCAAGCTACATTTTTCCAGCACAAAAGTCGCTTTCTTAAACTGAAACCCAATTTTCTACATTAAAATATTAATGACATTTTGGAAAATGGTAAAAATGATAAACAGCCTGAAATTATTATCTCTATTGGAGAAATAAAGTTGTTTTAAACAAGCCCAGTTTTTATTTAATGTATTTACTTATATATATTTTTATTTTAATCTCATTTGTATTGTGTCTTATTGTTCCAGGTCTGCTTGGTATGAGCATTGTATTTAATTTGATGTATTTTATATTCCTATGTAATTGTTGAACTTGCTATAAAATATTGAATGGTGTTGTGTTGAAAGTGCCTTGATGTGTGTGTGCATTGTATATGTATGTTCAATTATTACAAAAACACAAACAATTGAAAATAAAACAAAAGTGATAGGTCATTGTTTTTTGTCCTTTTAAAAGAGTGTTTTAAACGCTTAGACCCTACAATATCACTTGTTTTTGTGTATTTGTTTCTAATTTATTATGTGTGTATTATAATAAAGCTGCTTCAAGAAACATGACATCACCTCCGACACTTTTATTCTTGTGATGATGACATGACTTTTATGGAGTTAATATTCATGTGTTAGCTGCAGTGGAGGAACTGCCTTGCTGTCAAATATTTCTATCCTCCTCCAGGAAGTGATTTCAAGTCACGTGATTTCCCCGAAATCAGCCGTTAGCAAATGTGTGCGCAAAGCAAACCAGCTTACCTGGTGACAATGACGTGTACAATTCTCATTGGCTCAGGGGAGATTTGATATAAAAGCTGGTTTCCGCCTTGGCGTCCATTTCATGTTTACTCGTCAAGCAAGTTGTCGTCGCCTTGCTTTTCTCTGAGGATTAAAACTAGAAACTTTGTTTTTTTCTGGACTTCCGCACTTTTGTGACATTTAATGATGAACTTGCTTTGCTTCTTCCTCCTAGTTGTACAAACACACAGCGTGACGCCTGGTAAGTCCACTTTCTTTACAACTTTATACACCTCATTCCTACATGCTCAGTCCATACAAAATACTCTCTTTTATTTCTTCTCATTATTATTGACGCTCTTCTCTTCTCATCAGTCAATAGTTTGCATCTTCTTTTGTTGCTCAAACTTTGAACGAGTCAAACTTGTTCAAGTTGTCTCACTTTAACAGCAACATACATCCAACTTTTTACTTTAGCATTCCCGCAAACGTCGGTTTCACTTTTAAATAGGAAAATGACAATAATTAATCCAGGAAACAATCAGGAGTATCAGTTATAAAATGAGATGTAGATCACAATAATTTAATGTACACAAAAATCACTTTATTGGTGGGAATTATTGTGAAATAATGGATATAATTGACCCCAAAGGGACAAGCGGTAGGAAATGGATGGATGGATTATTGTTTATTGTTTGTTTATTGAGGATCCCCATTAGCCGACGCACAAACGGCTAATGGGGATCCTCTTTTCAAAAGTTCAAAGTAAAATAATAATGCACACATTTATTTACAAATAAAAGAAAGGAAAAATAAAAATACAAAATAACAGTACACACGTCTAATTACAATAAAAGAGAAGAAAAAAACATGAAAGATGAACTCTTAAGTCTAAAAAGTGACTTTACATGTTTCTTAAATGCTTTTTTACTGGTAATAGTCCTAATATGTAAAAGAAGAGTATTATAATATTGTTGTTGTATTCCATTGCCAACATTCCATCAGGCGGTGCTATATTTCCATGCTTTGGCAGTGACATCACTAGTTGGAACTTCCCCTCACCTGGAAAAACAACTTTCACTTCTCTGCCGGCAATAATGTCATCTATTTATTTGACACTTGAAATAAGTGCAGTTGTTCATGTGTGTGGTCTTAAAGTGAGGTAGAAATGTGAGATGCATGACATCAAAGACACACGCTGTTATTGTCTCCTGGAACAGGAAGTGATTGTTTACTGGGAGAAGCAGCCGTGTTTGAAGTTGAAATGAAGACAGCATCATTTCAAATAGGAATTGTTCAACATGAAAGTCAAGAATCAAATGTTGTTTTGTCTTTCAGTGATTCACACGCTGCAGTATTTCACCACCGCATGCTCTCAAGTTCCAAACTTCCCAGAGTATGTGGAGGTTGGTTATGTTGATGAAGTTGAGGTGAGTTACTATGACAGCAACACCAGGAAAACAGAATCCAAACAGGACTGGATGAACAAAATCACAGCAGAGGATCCAAACTACTGGAAGATAGAAACAGAGAAGAATGTTGTTAAAGAACATGTCTACAAAGACAACATTGAAATAGCCATGAAGCGTTTCAACCAAACTGGAGGTTTGTTTATGTTGAACTTTCTACTATTCTAATATATTTGATATTTTGGTAGTGTATTAAAAACACACATTACCTTGTCTCCGTCCATCCCATAATAAGCTGCAACCAAGACATGTTGTGTGTTAGTTTCACTCTGCTTTACAACACTTTGTGTCTCTCAGGTGTTCACACTTACCAGGTGATGACAGGATGTGAATGGAATGATGAGACTGATGAAGTTAAAGGTTGGCAGCAGTTCAGTTATGATGGAGAAGATTTCATATCGTTGGACATGAAGACATGGACATGGACTGCAGCAAAACAACAAGCTTTCCCCACCAAACTCAAGTGGGACCAGGACACACGTGGACTAGACTACTATAAGTATTATTACACTGAGATATGTCCTTCTTACTTGAAGAAGTATGTGGAGTATGGGAAGAAGGTCCTAATGAGAACAGGTAGAAGCACACCTTGTACTTTCACCTTCTCACATGTTAGCACTCCCCCTATAGGAACATTACTCACATTACACTCTCTCTCCATACTCTTTTCTCTTCACCTCCTTTTCTCTCCATCTTGACCTCCATTTCTCATTTTTTCTTTACCTTCATTCTCTCCATCTTTACTTCAATTTTCTCCCCTTTTCTCCATCTTTACCTTTATTTGCTCCTATTCTCTCCATCTTTACCTCCATTTCTAATTTTTTCTGAATCTTTCTCTTTTCTCTCCATCTTTACCTTCATTTTCTCCTTCTTTGCCTTTATTCGCTCCATCCTTACCGTCATTCTCTTTTTCTCTCCATCTTTTACCGTCATTCTCTCCTTTTCTCTCCATCTTTACCTGCATTCTTTCCTTTTCTCGCCATCTTTATGTCCATTCTCTCCATCTTGACCTTCATTCTCACTTTCTATCCTTTTCTTCCATCTTTCCCTTCATGCTCTCCATTTCTCTCCATATTTACCTCCAATCTCTCCTTTTCTATCCATCTTTACCTTTATTCACTCCTATTCTCCCAATCTTTACCTTTTTTCTCTCCGTTTTTCTCCATCCTTACATCCATTTCTCCTCCTCTCCTTCTTTATCTTCATTCTCTCATTTTGTTTCCATCTTTACCTTCATTCTCCCCTTTTGTCTCCATCTTTACCTTCTCTCTCTCATTTTCTATCTGTTTTGACCTTCGTTCTCTCCTTTTCTTTCCATCTTCCTCCTTTTCTCCCCATTTTTACTTTTATTCTCAACTTTTCTCTCAATCTTTGTCAATTCTCTCCATCTTGACCTCCATTCCCTCCTTTTCTCTCCATCTTTACTTCCATTTTCTCCTTCTCTCTCCTTCTTTACATTCATTCTCTCATTTTTTTCCATCTTTATCTTCTTTCTCCCATTGTGTCTCCATTTTTACCTTATTTCTCTCCTTTTCTATCTATTTCCCTCCTTTTCTCCCCATTTTTACTTTTATTCTCAACTTTTCTCTCAATCTTTGTCAATTCTCTCCATCTTGACCTCCATTCCCTCCTTTTCTCTCCATCTTTACTTCCATTTTCTCCTTCTCTCTCCTTCTTTACATTCATTCTCTCATTTTTTTCCATCTTTATCTTCTTTCTCCCATTGTGTCTCCATTTTTACCTTATTTCTCTCCTTTTCTATCTATTTCCCTCCTTTTCTCCCCATTTTTACTTTTATTCTCAACCTTTCTCTCAATCTTTATGTCAATTCTCTTCATCTTTACCTTCTTTCTCTCCTTTTCTCTTTATCTTTAACTTCATTCTCGCCTTCTCTCTCCTTCTTTACCCCATTCTCTCAATGTCTCTCCATTTTTACTTTTATTCTCAACCTTTCTCTCAATCTTTATGACAATTCTCTCCATCTTCACCTGCTTTCTCTCATTTTCTCTTTATCTTTAACTTCATTCTCGCCTTATCTCTCCTTCACGTCCATTCTCTCAATTTCTCTCCATCTTTACCTCCATGTTCTTCTCTCCATTTTTGCCTCCACTCTCTCCTTTTCTATCCATCTTTACCTCCATTCTTTCCATTTATACCTTTATTCTCTCTTTTCTCTCCATCTTTAACTTCATTATTGCCTCTTCACCTCATCTTTACCTTCATTCTCTCCTTTTCTCTTCTTCTTCACCTTAATTTTCTCCTTCCCTCTCCTTCTTTACCTTCATTTGCTCCATCTGTACCTCCCTTATCTCTTGTTCTCCCCATCTTTACCTCCATTCTCTCCTTTTCTCTCCATCTTTACCTTCATGCTCACCTTTTCTCTTTCTTTTTACCTTAATTGTTTCCTTTTTTTTCTCCATCTTTACCTCCATTCTCTCCTTTTTTTTTGCCATCTTAACTTCATTTTCTCCTTTACCTTTTGTTCCATCCTTACCTTCATTTGTTACATCTTTACCTCCATCTTCTCTCCCTGTCATCCTCCATTCCCACGTGACTTCCTGGGCAGAGCTTCCAAAGGTGTTCCTCCTCCAGAAGACGCCATCCTCTCCGGTCACCTGCATGGCGACAGGTTTCTACCCCAACCGAGCCGACTTGTTTTGGAGGAAAGACGGCGAGCAGATCTTCGAGGACGTGGAGCACGGAGAGCTGCTCCCCAACCACGACGGAACCTTCCAGTTGTCGGTGGAGCTGAAAGTGGAGGTGACGGCCGAGGTGGAGGGCAAGTACGAATGTGTGTTCCAGCTGTCTGGCGTGGAGGAGGACCTGGTCACCAAGCTGGAGAGAAGAAGCATCCTGAGCAACGCAAGCCATGAAGGTGAGAAAGACACGTCTAGGACATGTTGAATAGTGTCAATGGAAGCACCTGATGTGACTTGTCAAACAAATCAATCATACCATACCAACAGGCAACGTGAGCGTCACTGCCACGCTGGCGGTCCTCGCTGTGGTGGTCCTCCTGGCGGCCCCCATCATCATCATCTTCATCATCAAGCGTCGCCCAAGCAGACAAGGTGAGGGACACAAATGTTTCCTCTTTCAGGAAGACGCCAACAAGTCTCTGCCGGCATTCATCAGATGTGAATTTCACCTGCTTTCTCTTTCATTTCAGCCCAATACCATGAAGCTGGTAAGTAAAACATCTTCTCTTTCTTGGAAACCAGAACAATAAACAAAGCACACTTTGTAAGTTTACCCCCACAAAGACGATCATTTATGACTGATTCATCTTTGTTATACACCTTTTATGTCAGCTATATTCAATATAATATTGACTTTCTGTTACATTCTGGATTGTTGGTATCTTTGTAAGGGTCAACTTGCAAACTTGCTGTTTGAAGGTGTGATGTAGACACCTGTTACAAGTTTAGCAGGGAAATAAAAGCTTCCCTCCTTGATACTGGTGTAAGCCCACACAATAGAAAGTATCACAGCCAACTTTTGATGAGTGCTCATGATCATGAACATCAAGGGCCTGATCTATTAAAGGTTTGTGTGTATTCAAACATGTGCAAACCTCATCTACTTAACTCCTGCCCAGAGTCTCTGAAATGAGCAAAATAGAGAGCGCAATCCATTTAGTGTGTCTGTCTTCATGTACAGTCCTGGTCAAAAGTTTACATACACTTGTAAAGAACATAATGTCATGGCTGACTTCAGTTTCCAATCATTTCTACAACTCTTATGTGTTTGTGATGTAGTGATTGGAGCACATACTTGTTGCTCACTAAAAACTTTCATGGAGTTTGCTTCTTTTATGAATTTATTATGGGTCTACTGTACATGTGAGCAAATGTGCTGGGTCAAAAGTATACATACAGCAATGTTAATATTTGCTTACATGTCCCTTGGCAAGTTTCACTGCAATAAGGCGCTTTTGGTAGCCATCCACAAGCTTCTGCTTGAATTTCTGACCACTTCTCTTGACAAGATTGGTGCAGTTCTGACATGGACTTTTTTCTTCAGCATTGTCCACACGTTTAAGTCAGGACTTTGGGAAGGCCATTCTAAAACCTTCATTCTAACACGATTTAGCCATTCCTTGACCACTTTTGACATGTGTTTGGGGTCATTGTCCTGTTGGAACACCCAACTGCACCCAAGACCCAACCTCCTGGCTGATGATTTAAGGTTGTCCGGAAAAAATTGGAGGTAATCCTCCTTTTTTCATTGTCCCATTTACTCTCTGTAAAGCACCAGTTCCATTTACAGCAAAACAGGCCCAGAGCATAATACTTCCACCACTATGCTTGACGGTTGGCATGGTGTTCCTGGGATTAAAGGACTCACCTTTTCTCCTCCAAACATATTGCTGGGTATTGTGGCCAAACAGCTCAATTTTTGTTAAATCTGACCACAGAACTTTCCTCCAGAAAGCCTTATCTTTGTCCATGTGATGTCAGATGAAACAAAAAGTGAGCTGTTTGGCCACAATACCCAGCAATATGTTTGGAGGAGAAAAGGTGAGTCCTTGAATCCCAGGAACACCATCCTTACCGTCAAGCATGGTGGTGGTAGTATTATGCTCTGGGCCTGTTTTGCAGCCAATACAACTGGTGCTTTAAATGGGACAATGAAAAAGGAAGATTAGCTCCAAATTCTTCTGGACAAGCTAACATCATCAGCCTGGAGGTTGGGTCTTGGACGCAGTTGGGTGTTCCAACAGGACAATGACCCCAAACACACCTCAAAAGTGGTAAAGGAATGGTTAGAATTAAGGTTTTAGAATGGCCTTCCCAAAGTCCAGACTTAAATGTGTGGATAATGCTGAAGAAACAAGTCCATGTCAGAAAAACAACTAATATAGCTTAACTGCACCAATTTTGTCAGGAGGAGTGGTCAAAAACCAAAAGCGCCTTATTGCAGTGAAACTTGCCAAAGGACATGTAAGCAAATATTAACATTGCTGTATGTACACTTTTGACCCAGCACATTTGCTCACATGTACAGTAGACCCATAATAAATTCATAAAAGAAGCAAACTTCATGAATGTTTTTAGTGAGCAACAAGTATGTGCTCCAATCACTACATCACAAATAAATAAGAGTTGTAGAAATGATTGGGAACTGAAGTCAGCCATGACATGATGTTCTTTACAAGTGTATGTAAACTTTTGACCTGACTAAGACACTGGAGGGCTGCTTGCACATGAGCCTTGAAGCCAAGCTGAACCTGTTTGGAGACTTAGTCTTAGACTAGTCAGGAAGTAGAAGAGCAGAATTCCCAGCTGCAAAGATGTGATATGAGTGAAGATGGACTTCCTTCACCAGAGTGAGGTGTGGGCTTAGCATGAGCAGCGTAAGCAGCTCACGGTGCGTTTTGTGCTCCGCCAGCTGGTGACGGTGGTAACCAGCTCTCAGAGAGACGTGAAGGCTGAAGGCTGAAGGCTGAGTGACACACAGCACAGTGAGGACTTTGCTTTTTCACGCACCTCCAAATGTTCTTCTGACTTTGTGTGAAGATGATGTTCACTCTGCCACATGCTAACATCTGCACCTGCTTTTGTTGGGAATGTGCTGAGTCATCTTCTTCCTCCAGGATGCTTTGTGCACTGGAACACAGAGAGATGTCTCCATCGCTGAGGGACCTCATCACACTTGGACTTTTCTTTCACATCTGCACTAATTGCTCCTCGTCTTACACCATGTCTTCTTTGGCTGTTTGTGGCTGACAAAACACCTTCAATCTGCATTTGTCAACAATATTTTATCAGATGTTGATCTTTGTGTCCATGTAGTTGTGATGTCATCATTTGGGGCTCATGTGTCATCACATTGACAAGGATTTCTTCTTTCCTTTTCAAACCAATAGACAGCTGCTTATCAGTGAATATCACCTTGTGTCACATCTCATCATTATTTTTAACAATATTTTGGAACAATAGTACCATTTTTAACTACTTCCGTATGCTAATATTAATTGTTTTTGATGTAACATTTAAGAATGATGATTATGAGAACTGCTGTCCAGTTGTTATATCTTCTTTTCTGATGACATTAGTCTCATTTGCAATGCAATTGCACTTCCAAGACCATTAGATGGCAGCACTCTATAACTATTTATGCTATGTTGTAAAACTAGAAAGTAGCTTTTTTTTTCAGGAAATTAACTTTTTAGGTTGCCCCCTACAAAGTGTCAATACTGTAAGAATAGTTATTACACAAAATTGTAAAATTCGAACTATAATCTTAGTTGTTTCCTTTACCAAATTCCAAGGTGTTGAAATCGCCATGTAAAATCCTTCATGTAAATAGTAGCCTGTCTTTGGCAAATCCTATGTAAATTAGCAATAAGCTAGCGCATTTTGGAAGAGTGTCGCATTACTTTATGTTTGCGCTGTTTTTTTATTAAGCACTGTGTTGGTGTTGAAAATGGCAACATGACTTAGAGGGAGTTTGGCTGAGTCCGGCCTGAGTGCTGCTTGAGTGATTGTTTATCTGAGCCCGTGTTTAGTCTGAAAGCAGACATGACGTCACATGCAACAAAGGTATCCAACTTGATTTTACATAATTGATAGTACTGAGGGAATTGGGTCATCACCTACAAAAGTACAGAATTGGGTAGCCAACCTTACCAGTTAGTGTGACGGAGGGGGACAGTGACACAAAATTTTTATGACAAAGCATTGTCAAATATTTATATTTTTGAAACAATTTGCTGTTTTTTCCGTTCCTTTTTGCATAATCATATTTTTGCTTGATTGCCAAACATGCCGAGGATGTCATTTGGGAAGTAAACAAGGTAGGCCGTTCATATACTCTTGATATTCAGTGTTTTATGTGTACAATGTTTCATGTACATTCTGGGGGTTTTATTCAGTAAAAACTTGTCAAATACAATTTCTGTTTTGGAGGTGGTTTGTCATTACACACATGATAACACTTCTTCCTTGCAGTCATGCAAAACAAGTATTAAATGATCTTAAGCCTTTACCATGTCGGAAAAGTGACAATTTGAAATATTTTGTCAATTGTCAACAGAAAGAATGAATGACAGAGCTCTTTATTAAAACACAGTTTTTAATGGAAATGACTGCAAATTTAAGAGAGTAAAATAACACAATTCACCTGTTCTTCTGTTGATGCTAGTAGTGGAATGGTATACACATCTGCTGTGTGTGACAGTGGGTGTGGGTACGATTCCTGGTCAGGAGTGGAAGGTAAACATTGATCTGAATCATCATGATTGTTGTGCTGTGGCGACCTCTCATGGGAAAAAATGAAAGACATTTACTGATTTAATTCTGTTAATTGTGTTATTCTGCACTCCAACATTAATTATTTGGTCATGTTTTTATTACGGTGTGATCTTATTACTCCGAGACGTGTGTAATTAAATACAGGTTTCAGTCAAATAGTAAAACATGTTTTTCACAATGTCAGGTTCAAACATCGATGACATCTATTAAACAAGACAAGAAGCAAGGAAATAGAGACGGAATTCAATTTTGCTCGGTTTGAGGAGAAACATGTCGACCTGTAACCTCTTACAGTGTCACCCACGCGCTCACGGAAAAATGTTCACGTCTCCTCCTTTATTTGGATATTCCCTGTTTACATAACAGCAGCTGTTTCTAAAGGAATGGGGGTATGTAAACAGCCATTGTTTTCGGTCACATTAACACAAAAGAAAAAGATACCTCAGGCTTGTACTGGTCCTGGATCGAGCTTGGGCAAGTCTTGGATCACAATAGCTAACCCTTCCCGTCTCTTCCCATCGTACACAGTGGTATTTTCCAAGCCTTTGGATTATTGCAACAAAGACAGCTTCCGTCTGTTCACTGGGAACTCAGAGAACGGAAAGTTTTTTTGATAATTTACATACAATATTTCTGACACACATAAATAAAGAAGGCAAAAACAAGCAAACAAACAGAAAAATCACCATGCCAGTAGAGATGAAGACAATCTGCCAACAAAATGTCTCCTACTTATTTTTTCAGAGAGTTGTCAAGCCTGCGTGTGATGATGTGGCCTGCCAGTTAAAAAGTTTGCCCAAGTTATTCTAGTCACTTATGCACAGATGAGATGTGTCGGCCTCAAAATATTACTTTGCATCACTTTTTGGCAACCAACAATTCATTGATTGAATTAATACATCCAAACACTTTATTGATATGTATGATGTGCATGAACAAAAAACAGTTGATGTTGTATGTAGCTTATAAACAAGGAAGAGGTTTGTAACACATCAACATCAACAAGTCCTTTAAAATCTCATTAATGTCACAGAATTGGACAAATCTTTGACTTTTCCAACCTAGCAAAGGCTTTAGATCATGCTACTTTTGTTGAACAAATGTTTTGCAGGTACAATAGTCAAGATAAACCTGCTTTCAAATCAACTTTAAAGATACCTTATCTTTTATACTTTATGTTTGAGTGGACTAAATGTACTGTCATTTTAGCTGACTAAAATGTTGTGTGATGTGGTTGACTTAAACTAAATCCATTTAGATTTAGCAGAGAGAAACTATTGTTAGTCACCTTGAGACTCTCACTGAAACCTAATAACCAGGTGATAAATCTGGAGGTAATAATGGACTCAGACTTGAACTTTAACAGCCGCATGAAGTCGATAACATCAGCAGCTTTTACCACCTGAAACACTTTGTCAACATCAGAGGAATAATGTCTGAATCAGACTTGGAGAGACTAAGTCTTTGTCTCCAGCAGTTTGGACTACTGTAATGCTCTTTTCACTTGGCTCTTTAAACCAGCTGTAAAGCAACTGCAGTACACCCAGAATGCTGCTGCTCAAGTCCTGACTAGAACTAGGAAATATGATCATATCAGTCCATATCAGTCCTGGCTTCCTGTAGCTACTCAGCTTTCCTTGTGTACAAGTCCTTTCATGGTCTTGTGCCAAAGTACATCTCTGACATGTTAGCTCTGAGAACCTTGTTTTATGAGGATTATTCTTCTTTTATTTTGAAGTATTTTCCATGGTTACTTCCATTTTATTGTTGCCTTCTTGTCATTTTCTGTACAGCACTTTGAATTGTGCTCTATAAATAAACTGGCCTTCCCTAATTGTTTTCAGAATAAAACACTTATTTCCAGCTTCAGAGGCACTGCTCATTTCTAGATGTAGAGATGTTGACTTGAGATATCTTCATTCAAGATGTCTTATCAAGTCAAATGTTTGACTAGTTGTTCAATGGATAGGTTGGGCTTCAGTTGAAGAAAAACAGCTGATGAGGAAGTTGGGCTGCAAACTTGACACACCTGTTGTGCTTGCCAGGTCACGTGATTTCCCAGAAAAGCCACTCAAACATTTACCTGAGGTGGCCACTAGGGGTGCTCTCTAGCTAAGGTGACCAGAGTGGTGTCTAGAGAGAGTGTGGACAAGCAAACAACAGACGCCATGTTGGGGACCAACTGAGTCATTTCATGTTAGTTTTCCTAATAATAGCTCTAATTATTATTGTACTTCAGCTCATAAACTTGCAATCAAGTATATTTTTAGGACAATTTTGCATCCAGACTTGATGCACTCGGCCGCTACGTTCATGCAGTGTTTAGTCAGAGGAGACACGGACATCAGCGTGGATCTACAGGAGCTTTAGTTTTCAATTCGCCACAGAGTGAATTCCCGTCCTTCAACAATCGCTATTTCTTTGGAAACAAAGTAAATAATATATACAAATAAATATATATATTATATGTAGCCTATTATTTAAACACTACTGACAAGTGATGCACCCAAAATGTGGTGGTCTTTGCTCACCAAAAGCGGATGTTGTGGTGAGCAAACAAATATCCACGGCACACACGAATGACGTAGCTCGCCCAAAGCTGATGAGCAAGTCACATTCAGGTCGCATTACGTTGAGACAGAAGTTCCACTTAATAAAATGACATTCCAATTTGAATCAGGACTACTTCCTGAGGTGGCCTCAATCTGATGCCAAAAGATCAGATTTGAAGGACTTTGGAGAGTTTGGACTGTCACAAAAAATCAGATCTTTGTCACTTGAGGGCAAAAAATTATCAGATTTGGTGTGCAGTGTAAACGCGCCTATAAGACCTGCTCAGTGGTCTTGTGGTTAGAGTGTCCGCCCTGAGACTGGAAGGTGGAGAGTCTATAAGACCTGCTCAGTGGTCTTGTGGTTAGAGTGTCCGCCCTGAGACTGGAAGGTGGAGAGTCTATAAGACCTGCTCAGTGGTCTTGTGGTTAGAGTGTCCGCCCTGAGACTGGAAGGTGGAGAGTCTATAAGACCTGCTCAGTGGTCTTGTGGTTAGAGTGTCCGCCCTGAGACTGGAAGGTGGAGAGTCTATAAGACCTGCTCAGTGGTCTTGTGGTTAGAGTGTCCGCCCTGAGACTGGAAGGTGGAGAGTCTATAAGACCTGCTCAGTGGTCTTGTGGTTAGAGTGTCCGCCCTGAGACTGGAAGGTGGAGAGTTTATAAGACCTGCTCAGTGGTCTTGTGGTTAGAGTGTCCGCCCTGAGACTGGAAGGTGGAGAGTCTATAAGACCTGCTCAGTGGTCTTGTGGTTAGAGTGTCCGCCCTGAGACTGGAAGGTGGAGAGTCTATAAGACCTGCTCAGTGGTCTTGTGGTTAGAGTGTCCGCCCTGAGACTGGAAGGTGGAGAGTCTATAAGACCTGCTCAGTGGTCTTGTGGTTAGAGTGTCCGCCCTGAGACTGGAAGGTGGAGAGTCTATAAGACCTGCTCAGTGGTCTTGTGGTTAGAGTGTCCGCCCTGAGACTGGAAGGTGGAGAGTCTATAAGACCTGCTCAGTGGTCTTGTGGTTAGAGTGTCCGCCCTGAGACTGGAAGGTGGAGAGTCTATAAGACCTGCTCAGTGGTCTTGTGGTTAGAGTGTCCGCCCTGAGACTGGAAGGTGGAGAGTCTATAAGACCTGCTCAGTGGTCTTGTGGTTAGAGTGTCCGCCCTGAGACTGGAAGGTGGAGAGTTTATAAGACCTGCTCAGTGGTCTTGTGGTTAGAGTGTCCGCCCTGAGACTGGAAGGTGGAGAGTCTATAAGACCTGCTCAGTGGTCTTGTGGTTAGAGTGTCCGCCCTGAGACTGGAAGGTGGAGAGTTTATAAGACCTGCTCAGTGGTCTTGTGGTTAGAGTGTCCGCCCTGAGACTGGAAGGTGGAGAGTTTATAAGACCTGCTCAGTGGTCTTGTGGTTAGAGTGTCCGCCCTGAGACTGGAAGGTGGAGAGTCTATAAGACCTGCTCAGTGGTCTTGTGGTTAGAGTGTCCGCCCTGAGACTGGAAGGTGGAGAGTCTATAAGACCTGCTCAGTGGTCTTGTGGTTAGAGTGTCCGCCCTGAGACTGGAAGGTGGAGAGTTTATAAGACCTGCTCAGTGGTCTTGTGGTTAGAGTGTCCGCCCTGAGACTGGAAGGTGGAGAGTTTATAAGACCTGCTCAGTGGTCTTGTGGTTAGAGTGTCCGCCCTGAGACTGGAAGGTGGAGAGTCTATAAGACCTGCTCAGTGGTCTTGTGGTTAGAGTGTCCGCCCTGAGACTGGAAGGTGGAGAGTCTATAAGACCTGCTCAGTGGTCTTGTGGTTAGAGTGTCCGCCCTGAGACTGGAAGGTGGAGAGTCTATAAGACCTGCTCAGTGGTCTTGTGGTCAGAGTGTCCGCCCTGAGACTGGAAGGTGGAGAGTCTATAAGACCTGCTCAGTGGTCTTGTGGTTAGAGTGTCCGCCCTGAGACTGGAAGGTGGAGAGTCTATAAGACCTGCTCAGTGGTCTTGTGGTTAGAGTGTCCGCCCTGAGACTGGAAGGTGGAGAGTCTATAAGACCTGCTCAGTGGTCTTGTGGTTAGAGTGTCCGCCCTGAGACTGGAAGGTGGAGAGTTTATAAGACCTGCTCAGTGGTCTTGTGGTTAGAGTGTCCGCCCTGAGACTGGAAGGTGGAGAGTGTATAAGACCTGCTCAGTGGTCTTGTGGTTAGAGTGTCCGCCCTGAGACTGGAAGGTGGAGAGTCTATAAGACCTGCTCAGTGGTCTTGTGGTTAGAGTGTCCGCCCTGAGACTGGAAGGTGGAGAGTCTATAAGACCTGCTCAGTGGTCTTGTGGTTAGAGTGTCCGCCCTGAGACTGGAAGGTGGAGAGTCTATAAGACCTGCTCAGTGGTCTTGTGGTTAGAGTGTCCGCCCTGAGACTGGAAGGTGGAGAGTCTATAAGACCTGCTCAGTGGTCTTGTGGTTAGAGTGTCCGCCCTGAGACTGGAAGGTGGAGAGTTTATAAGACCTGCTCAGTGGTCTTGTGGTTAGAGTGTCCGCCCTGAGACTGGAAGGTGGAGAGTCTATAAGACCTGCTCAGTGGTCTTGTGTCAGAGTGTCCGCCCTGAGACTGGAAGGTGGAGAGTTTATAAGACCTGCTCAGTGTCTTGTGGTCAGAGTGTCGCCCTGAGACTGGAAGGTGGAGAGTCTATAAGACCTGCTCAGTGGTCTTGTGGTAGAGTGTCCGCCCTGAGACTGGAAGGTGGAGAGTCTATAAGACCTGCTCAGTGGTCTTGTGGTCAGAGTGTCCGCCCTGAGACTGGAAGGTGGAGAGTTTATAAGACCTGCTCAGTGGTCTTGTGGTTAGAGTGTCCGCCCTGAGACTGGAAGGTGGAGAGTCTATAAGACCTGCTCAGTGGTCTTGTGGTTAGAGTGTCCGCCCTGAGACTGGAAGGTGGAGAGTCTATAAGACCTGCTCAGTGGTCTTGTGGTTAGAGTGTCCGCCCTGAGACTGGAAGGTGGAGAGTCTATAAGACCTGCTCAGTGGTCTTGTGGTTAGAGTGTCCGCCCTGAGACTGGAAGGTGGAGAGTTTATAAGACCTGCTCAGTGGTCTTGTGGTTAGAGTGTCCGCCCTGAGACTGGAAGGTGGAGAGTTTATAAGACCTGCTCAGTGGCCTTGTGGTTAGAGTGTCCGCCCCGAGACTGGAAGGTGGAGAGTTTATACGACCTGCTCAGTGGCCTTGTGGTTAGAGTGTCCGCCCCGAGACTGGAAGGTGGAGAGTCTATAAGACCTGCTCAGTGGTCTTGTGGTTAGAGTGTCCGCCCTGAGACTGGAAGGTGGAGAGTCTATAAGACCTGCTCAGTGGTCTTGTGGTTAGAGTGTCCGCCCTGAGACTGGAAGGTGGAGAGTCTATAAGACCTGCTCAGTGGTCTTGTGGTTAGAGTGTCCGCCCTGAGACTGGAAGGTGGAGAGTTTATAAGACCTGCTCAGTGGTCTTGTGGTTAGAGTGTCCGCCCTGAGACTGGAAGGTGGAGAGTTTATAAGACCTGCTCAGTGGTCTTGTGGTTAGAGTGTCCGCCCTGAGACTGGAAGGTGGAGAGTCTATAAGACCTGCTCAGTGGTCTTGTGGTTAGAGTGTCCGCCCTGAGACTGGAAGGTGGAGAGTTTATACGACCTGCTCAGTGGTCTTGTGGTTAGAGTGTCCGCCCTGAGACTGGAAGGTGGAGAGTTTATAAGACCTGCTCAGTGGTCTTGTGGTTAGAGTGTCCGCCCTGAGACTGGAAGGTGGAGAGTCTATAAGACCTGCTCAGTGGTCTTGTGGTCAGAGTGTCCGCCCTGAGACTGGAAGGTGGAGAGTTTATAAGACCTGCTCAGTGGTCTTGTGGTTAGAGTGTCCGCCCTGAGACTGGAAGGTGGAGAGTCTATAAGACCTGCTCAGTGGTCTTGTGGTTAGAGTGTCCGCCCTGAGACTGGAAGGTGGAGAGTCTATAAGACCTGCTCAGTGGTCTTGTGGTCAGAGTGTCCGCCCTGAGACTGGAAGGTGGAGAGTTTATAAGACCTGCTCAGTGGTCTTGTGGTTAGAGTGTCCGCCCTGAGACTGGAAGGTGGAGAGTCTATAAGACCTGCTCAGTGGTCTTGTGGTTAGAGTGTCCGCCCTGAGACTGGAAGGTGGAGAGTCTATAAGACCTGCTCAGTGGTCTTGTGGTTAGAGTGTCCGCCCTGAGACTGGAAGGTGGAGAGTTTATAAGACCTGCTCAGTGGTCTTGTGGTTAGAGTGTCCGCCCTGAGACTGGAAGGTGGAGAGTCTATAAGACCTGCTCAGTGGTCTTGTGGTTAGAGTGTCCGCCCTGAGACTGGAAGGTGGAGAGTTTATAAGACCTGCTCAGTGGTCTTGTGGTTAGAGTGTCCCGCCCTGAGACTGGAAGGTGGAGAGTTTATAAGACCTGCTCAGTGGTCTTGTGGTTAGAGTGTCCGCCCTGAGACTGGAAGGTGGAGAGTCTATAAGACCTGCTCAGTGGTCTTGTGGTTAGAGTGTCCGCCCTGAGACTGGAAGGTGGAGAGTCTATAAGACCTGCTCAGTGGTCTTGTGGTTAGAGTGTCCGCCCTGAGACTGGAAGGTGGAGAGTTTATAAGACCTGCTCAGTGGTCTTGTGGTTAGAGTGTCCGCCCTGAGACTGGAAGGTGGAGAGTTTATAAGACCTGCTCAGTGGTCTTGTGGTTAGAGTGTCCGCCCTGAGACTGGAAGGTGGAGAGTCTATAAGACCTGCTCAGTGGTCTTGTGGTTAGAGTGTCCGCCCTGAGACTGGAAGGTGGAGAGTCCTATAAGACCTGCTCAGTGGTCTTGTGGTTAGAGTGTCCGCCCTGAGACTGGAAGGTGGAGAGTCTATAAGACCTGCTCAGTGGTCTTGTGGTTAGAGTGTCCGCCCTGAGACTGGAAGGTGGAGAGTCTATAAGACCTGCTCAGTGGTCTTGTGGTTAGAGTGTCCGCCCTGAGACTGGAAGGTGGAGAGTCTATAAGACCTGCTCAGTGGTCTTGTGGTTAGAGTGTCCGCCCTGAGACTGGAAGGTGGAGAGTTTATAAGACCTGCTCAGTGGTCTTGTGGTTAGAGTGTCCGCCCTGAGACTGGAAGGTGGAGAGTTTATAAGACCTGCTCAGTGGTCTTGTGGTTAGAGTGTCCGCCCTGAGACTGGAAGGTGGAGAGTCTATAAGACCTGCTCAGTGGTCTTGTGGTTAGAGTGTCCGCCTGAGACTGGAAGGTGGAGAGTTTATAAGACCTGCTCAGTGGTCTTGTGGTTAGAGTGTCCGCCTGAGACTGGAAGGTGGAGAGTCTATAAGACCTGCTCAGTGGTCTTGTGGTTAGAGTGTCCGCCCTGAGACTGGAAGGTGGAGAGTCTATAAGACCTGCTCAGTGGTCTTGTGGTTAGAGTGTCCGCCCTGAGACTGGAAGGTGGAGAGTCTATAAGACCTGCTCAGTGGTCTTGTGGTAGAGTGTCCGCCCTGAGACTGGAAGGTGGAGAGTTTATAAGACCTGCTCAGTGGTCTTGTGGTTAGAGTGTCCGCCCTGAGACTGGAAGGTGGAGAGTTTATAAGACCTGCTCAGTGGCCTTGTGGTTAGAGTGTCCGCCCCGAGACTGGAAGGTGGAGAGTTTATACGACCTGCTCAGTGGCCTTGTGGTTAGAGTGTCCGCCCTGAGACTGGAAGGTGGAGAGTCCTATAAGAACCTGCTCAGTGGTCTTGTGGTTAGAGTGTCCGCCCTGAGACTGGAAGGTGGAGAGTCTATAAGACCTGCTCAGTGGTCTTGTGGTTAGAGTGTCCGCCCTGAGACTGGAAGGTGGAGAGTCTATAAGACCTGCTCAGTGGTCTTGTGGTTAGAGTGTCCGCCCTGAGACTGGAAGGTGGAGAGTTTATAAGACCTGCTCAGTGGTCTTGTGGTTAGAGTGTCCGCCTGAGACTGGAAGGTGGAGAGTTTATAAGACCTGCTCAGTGGTCTTGTGGTTAGAGTGTCCGCCCTGAGACTGGAAGGTGGAGAGTCTATAAGACCTGCTCAGTGGTCTTGTGGTTAGAGTGTCCGCCCTGAGACTGAAGGTGGAGAGTTTATACGACCTGCTCAGTGGTCTTGTGGTTAGAGTGTCCGCCCTGAGACTGGAAGGTGGAGAGTTAATAAGACCTGCTCAGTGGTCTTGTGGTTAGAGTGTCCGCCCTGAGACTGGAAGGTGGAGAGTCTATAAGACCTGCTCAGTGGTCTTGTGGTTAGAGTGTCCGCCCTGAGACTGGAAGGTGGAGAGTCTATAAGACCTGCTCAGTGGTCTTGTGGTCAGAGTGTCCGCCCTGAGACTGGAAGGTGGAGAGTTTATAAGACCTGCTCAGTGGTCTTGTGGTTAGAGTGTCCGCCCTGAGACTGGAAGGTGGAGAGTCTATAAGACCTGCTCAGTGGTCTTGTGGTTAGAGTGTCCGCCCTGAGACTGGAAGGTGGAGAGTCTATAAGACCTGCTCAGTGGTCTTGTGGTTAGAGTGTCCGCCCTGAGACTGGAAGGTGGAGAGTCTATAAGACCTGCTCAGTGGTCTTGTGGTTAGAGTGTCCGCCCTGAGACTGGAAGGTGGAGAGTCTATAAGACCTGCTCAATGGCCTTGTGGTTAGAGTGTCCGCCCTGAGACTGGAAGGTGGAGAGTTTATAAGACCTGCTCAGTGGTCTTGTGGTTAGAGTGTCCGCCCTGAGACTGGAAGGTGGAGAGTTCAAACCCTGGGCGAGTCGTACCAAGGACTATAAAAATGGGAGCCATTACCTCCCTGCTTGGCACTCAGCATCAAGGCTTGGAATTGGGGGTTAAATCACTAAAATGATTCCTGAGCGCGGCCACCGCTGCTGCTCACTGCTCCCCTCACCTCCCAGGATCTGAACATGGTAATGGGTCAAATGCAGAGGATAAATTCACCACACCGAGTGTGTGTGTGACTATCGTTGAGACTTAAACTTAAAAAATAATAAAAAAATATATATTCTAATGGGTCACTCATTTAATCACATCAAGGATTGTTTGTTACATTTGTTCACCTTCATAAATCATGTGTTGTGTGTTGATAACTGAAAATATGAAACGAAGAGAAACATTTTAATTGTTTCATCTTTTATATAGGCATAAGGCATTTCAAGAAATACAATATTAATAACTATATTTGTATATGTCAATAAGAATGTAAGATGAGGGTGCTAATGCACAATCTTATGTATGTAGTCTTCTCTTATTATAAACAGGAGGCTGCAACAACAATGCCAACACACAGCAATTCCACTCAATCTACGCCAAGCTGGCTGTACACTGTGGCATTGAAGCCAGCAAAACTGGAAATGCCACAACTAAGATCCTCCCTATGGTGGAGGACTCTGAGGACAGCATTCCAGGTGCCTTTAAGGTGGTGCCAAGATTAGCAACACTTAAATTACACTACTTTTTAAACAATACGAGACCCATAATGTACAGTATATTTGCGCAAAGTATCAGTATCAGACCCATATTGCCGATACCGGCATGGATTTTACTTGGTATCGGTTCTGAATAAAAATCAGTGGTATTGCACATTACCAGAATTGGGAGACACCTTCTCCAGGACTTTTCCCAAAAATGGCAGGTTTGATATGGGCAGATGGTTGTTGAGCAATGTGGCATAAAGACTATTACTTTTACAATTACTAAGGTTGTGTAATAACCAGTGCGTATAAAATGATTGGTGTTTACGGCGGTCACTCACCCTGTCTGGTCAACACGTACGTGCAGAGAACACGTGCACACGTACAAAAGCAGTCCAAGAGAGGCAACAAACAATTTGCAATCATGTTATTATTATTTACATTTAATGGAACTATCCAAATGACTATTATTAGCTAACAACTAATGCATGTGTTACGCAGGTATGTAGTTACATCATTACATCCAAATGACTATTATTAGCTAACAACTAATGCATGTGTTACGCAGGTATGTAGTTACATCATTACATCCAAATGACTATTATTAGCTAACAACAGCCACATGTAATGCATGTGTTACGCAGGTATGTAGTTACATCATTACATCCAAATGACTATTATTAGCTAACAACTAATGCATGTGTTACGCAGGTATGTAGTTACATCATTACATCCAAATGACTATTATTAGCTAACATCTAATGCATGTGTTACGCAGGTATGTAGTTACATCATTACATCCAAATGACTATTATTAGCTAACAACAGCCACATCTAATGCATGTGTTACGCAGGTATGTAGTTACATCATTACATCCAAATGACTATTATTAGCTAACAACAGCCACATGTAATGCAAGTGTTACACAGGTATGTAGTTACATCATTACATCCAAATGACTATTATTAGCTAACAACAGCCACATGTAATGCAAGTGTTACGCAGGTATGTAGTTACATCATTACATCCAAATGACTATCATTAGCTAACAACTAATGCATGTGTTACGCAGGTATGTAGTTACATCATTACATCCAAATGACTATTATTAGCTAACAACTAATGCATGTGTTACGCAGGTATGTAGTTACATCATTACATCCAAATGACTATTATTAGCTAACAACAGCCACATGTAATGCATGTGTTACGCAGGTATGTAGTTACATCATTACATCCAAATGACTATTATTAGCTAACAACAGCCACATGTAATGCATGTGTTACGCAGGTATGTAGTTACATCATTACATCCAAATGACTATTATTAGCTAACAACTAATGCATGTGTTACGCAGGTATGTAGTTACATCATTACATCCAAATGACTATTATTAGCTAACATGTAATGCATGTGTTACGCAGGTATGTAGTTACATCATTACATCCAAATGACTATTATTAGCTAACAACAGCCACATCTAATGCATGTGTTACGCAGGTATGTAGTTACATCATTACATCCAAATGACTATTATTAGCTAACAACTAATGCATGTGTTACGCAGGTATGTAGTTACATCATTACATCCAAATGACTATTATTAGCTAACAACTAATGCGTGTGTTACGCAGGTATGTAGTTACATCATTACATCCAAATGACTATTATTAGCTAACAACTAATGCATGTGTTACGCAGGTATGTAGTTACATCATTACATCCAAATGACTATTATTAGCTAACAACAGCCACATCTAATGCATGTGTTACGCAGGTATGTAGTTACATCATTACATCCAAATGACTATTATTAGCTAACAACTAATGCATGTGTTACGCAGGTATGTAGTTACATCATTACATCCAAATGACTATTATTAGCTAACAACAGCCACATCTAATGCATGTGTTACGCAGGTATGTAGTTACATCATTACATCCAAATGACTATTATTAGCTAACAACTAATGCATGTGTTACGCAGGTATGTAGTTACATCATTACATCCAAATGACTATTATTAGCTAACATGTAATGCATGTGTTACGCAGGTATGTAGTTACATCATTACATCCAAATGACTATTATTAGCTAACAACAGCCACATGTAATGCATGTGTTACGCAGGTATGTAGTTACATCATTACATCCAAATGACTATTATTAGCTAACAACTAATGCATGTGTTACGCAGGTATGTAGTTACATCATTACATCCAAATGACTATTATTAGCTAACAACTAATGCATGTGTTACGCAGGTATGTAGTTACATCATTACATCCAAATGACTATTATTAGCTAACATCTAATGCATGTGTTACGCAGGTATGTAGTTACATCATTACATCCAAATGACTATTATTAGCTAACAACTAATGCATGTGTTACGCAGGTATGTAGTTACATCATTACATCCAAATGACTATTATTAGCTAACATCTAATGCATGTGTTACGCAGGTATGTAGTTACATCATTACATCCAAATGACTATTATTAGCTAACAACTAATGCATGTGTTACGCAGGTATGTAGTTACATCATTACATCCAAATGACTATTATTAGCTAACAACTAATGCATGTGTTACGCAGGTATGTAGTTACATCATTACATCCAAATGACTATTATTAGCTAACAACAGCCACATCTAATGCATGTGTTACGCAGGTATGTAGTTACATCATTACATCCAAATGACTATTATTAGCTAACAACTAATGCATGTGTTACGCAGGTATGTAGTTACATCATTACATCCAAATGACTATTATTAGCTAACAACAGCCACATGTAATGCATGTGTTACGCAGGTATGTAGTTACATCATTACATCCAAATGACTATTATTAGCTAACAACTAATGCATGTGTTACGCAGGTATGTAGTTACATCATTACATCCAAATGACTATTATTAGCTAACATCTAATGCATGTGTTACGCAGGTATGTAGTTACATCATTACATCCAAATGACTATTATTAGCTAACAACTAATGCATGTGTTACGCAGGTATGTAGTTACATCATTACATCCAAATGACTATTATTAGCTAACAACTAATGCATGTGTTACGCAGGTATGTAGTTACATCATTACATCCAAATGACTATTATTAGCTAACAACTAATGCATGTGTTACGCAGGTATGTAGTTACATCATTACATCCAAATGACTATTATTAGCTAACAACTAATGCATGTGTTACGCAGGTATGTAGTTACATCATTACATCCAAATGACTATTATTAGCTAACAACAGCCACATCTAATGTGTTACGCAGGTATGTAGTTACATCATTACATCCAAATGACTATTATTAGCTAACAACTAATGCATGTGTTACGCAGGTATGTAGTTACATCATTACATCCAAATGACTATTATTAGCTAACAACTAATGCATGTGTTACGCAGGTATGTAGTTACATCATTACATCCAAATGACTATTATTAGCTAACAACTAATGCATGTGTTACGCAGGTATGTAGTTACATCATTACATCCAAATGACTATTATTAGCTAACAACAGCCACATGTAATGCATGTGTTACGCAAGGTATGTAGTTACATCATTACATCCAAATGACTATTATTAGCTAACAACTAATGCATGTGTTACGCAGGTATGTAGTTACATCATTACATCCAAATGACTATTATTAGCTAACAACAGCCACATCTAATGCATGTGTTACGCAGGTATGTAGTTACATCATTACATCCAAATGACTATTATTAGCTAACAACAGCCACATCTAATGTGTTACGCAGGTATGTAGTTACATCATTACATCCAAATGACTATTATTAGCTAACAACAGCCACATGTAATGCAAGTGTTACGCAGGTATGTAGTTACATCATTACATCCAAATGACTATTATTAGCTAACAACAGCCACATGTAATGCAAGTGTTACGCAGGTATGTAGTTACATCATTACATCCAAATGACTATTATTAGCCAACAACTAATGCATGTGTTACGCAGGTATGTAGTTACATCATTACATCCAAATGACTATTATTAGCTAACAACAGCCACATGTAATGCATGTGTTACGCAGGTATGTAGTTACATCATTACATCCAAATGACTATTATTAGCTAACAACTAATGCATGTGTTACGCAGGTATGTAGTTACATCATTACATCCAAATGACTATTATTAGCTAACATGTAATGCATGTGTTACGCAGGTATGTAGTTACATCATTACATCCAAATGAATATTATTAGCTAACAACAGCCACATCTAATGCATGTGTTACGCAGGTATGTAGTTACATCATTACATCCAAATGACTATTATTAGCTAACAACTAATGCATGTGTTACGCAGGTATGTAGTTACATCATTACATCCAAATGACTATTATTAGCTAACAACTAATGCATGTGTTACGCAGGTATGTAGTTACATCATTACATCCAAATGACTATTATTAGCTAACATCTAATGCATGTGTTACGCAGGTATGTAGTTACATCATTACATCCAAATGACTATTATTAGCTAACAACTAATGCATGTGTTACGCAGGTATGTAGTTACATCATTACATCCAAATGACTATTATTAGCTAACATCTAATGCATGTGTTACGCAGGTATGTAGTTACATCATTACATCCAAATGACTATTATTAGCTAACAACTAATGCATGTGTTACGCAGGTATGTAGTTACATCATTACATCCAAATGACTATTATTAGCTAACAACTAATGCATGTGTTACGCAGGTATGTAGTTACATCATTACATCCAAATGACTATTATTAGCTAACAACAGCCACATCTAATGTGTTACGCAGGTATGTAGTTACATCATTACATCCAAATGACTATTATTAGCTAACAACTAATGCATGTGTTACGCAGGTATGTAGTTACATCATTACATCCAAATGACTATTATTAGCTAACAGCCACATGTAATGCATGTGTTACGCAGGTATGTAGTTACATCATTACATCCAAATGACTATTATTAGCTAACAACTAATGCATGTGTTACGCAGGTATGTAGTTACATCATTACATCCAAATGACTATTATTAGCTAACAACAGCCACATCTAATGCATGTGTTATGCAGGTATGTAGTTACATCATTACATCCAAATGACTATTATTAGCTAACAACAGCCACATCTAATGTGTTACGCAGGTATGTAGTTACATCATTACATCCAAATGACTATTATTAGCTAACAACAGCCACATGTAATGCAAGTGTTACGCAGGTATGTAGTTACATCATTACATCCAAATGACTATTATTAGCTAACAACAGCCACATGTAATGCAAGTGTTACGCAGGTATGTAGTTACATCATTACATCCAAATGACTATTATTAGCTAACAACTAATGCATGTGTTACGCAGGTATGTAGTTACATCATTACATCCAAATGACTATTATTAGCTAACAACAGCCACATGTAATGCATGTGTTACGCAGGTATGTAGTTACATCATTACATCCAAATGACTATTATTAGCTAACAACTAATGCATGTGTTACGCAGGTATGTAGTTACATCATTACATCCAAATGACTATTATTAGCTAACATGTAATGCATGTGTTACGCAGGTATGTAGTTACATCATTACATCCAAATGACTATTATTAGCTAACATCTAATGCATGTGTTACGCAGGTATGTAGTTACATCATTACATCCAAATGACTATTATTAGCTAACATGTAATGCATGTGTTACGCAGGTATGTAGTTACATCATTACATCCAAATGACTATTATTAGCTAACAACAGCCACATCTAATGCATGTGTTACGCAGGTATGTAGTTACATCATTACATCCAAATGACTATTATTAGCTAACAACTAATGCATGTGTTACGCAGGTATGTAGTTACATCATTACATCCAAATGACTATTATTAGCTAACAACTAATGCATGTGTTACGCAGGTATGTAGTTATATCATTACATCCAAATGACTATTATTAGCTAACAACTAATGCATGTGTTACGCAGGTATGTAGTTACATCATTACATCCAAATGACTATTATTAGCTAACATGTAATGCATGTGTTACGCAGGTATGTAGTTACATCATTACATCCAAATGACTATTATTAGCTAACAACAGCCACATCTAATGCATGTGTTACGCAGGTATGTAGTTACATCATTACATCCAAATGACTATTATTAGCTAACAACTAATGCATGTGTTACGCAGGTATGTAGTTACATCATTACATCCAAATGACTATTATTAGCTAACAACTAATGCATGTGTTACGCAGGTATGTAGTTATATCATTACATCCAAATGACTATTATTAGCTAACATCTAATGCATGTGTTACGCAGGTATGTAGTTACATCATTACATCCAAATGACTATTATTAGCTAACAACTAATGCATGTGTTACGCAGGTATGTAGTTACATCATTACATCCAAATGACTATTATTAGCTAACATCTAATGCATGTGTTACGCAGGTATGTAGTTACATCATTACATCCAAATGACTATTATTAGCTAACAACTAATGCGTGTGTTACGCAGGTATGTAGTTACATCATTACATCCAAATGACTATTATTAGCTAACAACTAATGCATGTGTTACGCAGGTATGTAGTTACATCATTATATCCAAATGACTATTATTAGCTAACAACAGCCACATCTAATGCATGTGTTACGCAGGTATGTAGTTACATCATTACATCCAAATGACTATTATTAGCTAACAACTAATGCATGTGTTACGCAGGTATGTAGTTACATCATTACATCCAAATGACTATTATTAGCTAACAACAGCCACATGTAATGCATGTGTTACGCAGGTATGTAGTTACATCATTACATCCAAATGACTATTATTAGCTAACAACTAATGCATGTGTAACGCAGGTATGTAGTTACATCATTACATCCAAATGACTATTATTAGCTAACATGTAATGCATGTGTTACGCAGGTATGTAGTTACATCATTACATCCAAATGACTATTATTAGCTAACAACCGCCACATGTAATGCATGTGTTACGCAGGTATGTAGTTACATCATTACATCCAAATGACTATTATTAGCTAACAACTAATGCATGTGTTACGCAGGTATGTAGTTACATCATTACATCCAAATGACTATTATTAGCTAACAACTAATGCATGTGTTACGCAGGTATGTAGTTACATCATTACATCCAAATGACTATTATTAGCTAACATCTAATGCATGTGTTACGCAGGTATGTAGTTACATCATTACATCCAAATGACTATTATTAGCTAACAACTAATGCATGTGTTACGCAGGTATGTAGTTACATCATTACATCCAAATGACTATTATTAGCTAACAACTAATGCATGTGTTACGCAGGTATGTAGTTACATCATTACATCCAAATGACTATTATTAGCTAACAACTAATGCATGTGTTACGCAGGTATGTAGTTACATCATTACATCCAAATGACTATTATTAGCTAACAACAGCCACATCTAATGCATGTGTTACGCAGGTATGTAGTTACATCATTACATCCAAATGACTATTATTAGCTAACAACTAATGCATGTGTTACGCAGGTATGTAGTTACATCATTACATCCAAATGACTATTATTAGCTAACAACAGCCACATGTAATGCATGTGTTACGCAGGTATGTAGTTACATCATTACATCCAAATGACTATTATTAGCTAACAACAGCCACATGTAATGCATGTGTTACGCAGGTATGTAGTTACATCATTACATCCAAATGACTATTATTAGCTAACAACAGCCACATCTAATGCATGTGTTACGCAGGTATGTAGTTACATCATTACATCCAAATGACTATTATTAGCTAACAACTAATGCATGTGTTACGCAGGTATGTAGTTACATCATTACATCCAAATGACTATTATTAGCTAACAACAGCCACATCTAATGCATGTGTTACGCAGGTATGTAGTTACATCATTACATCCAAATGACTATTATTAGCTAACAACTAATGCATGTGTTACGCAGGTATGTAGTTACATCATTACATCCAAATGACTATTATTAGCTAACAACTAATGCATGTGTTACGCAGGTATGTAGTTACATCATTACATCCAAATGACTATTATTAGCTAACAACAGCCACGTCTAATGTGTTACGCAGGTATGTAGTCACATCATTACATCCAAATGACTATTATTAGCTAACAACTAATACATGTGTTACGCAGGTATGTAGTTACATCATTACATCCAAATGACTATTATTAGCTAACAACAGCCACATGTAATGCATGTGTTACGCAAGGTATGTAGTTACATCATTACATCCAAATGACTATTATTAGCTAACAACTAATGCATGTGTTACGCAGGTATGTAGTTACATCATTACATCCAAATGACTATTATTAGCTAACAACAGCCACATCTAATGCATGTGTTACGCAGGTATGTAGTTACATCATTACATCCAAATGACTATTATTAGCTAACAACAGCCACATCTAATGTGTTACGCAGGTATGTAGTTACATCATTACATCCAAATGACTATTATTAGCTAACAACAGCCACATGTAATGCAAGTGTTACGCAGGTATGTAGTTACATCATTACATCCAAATGACTATTATTAGCCAACAACTAATGCATGTGTTACGCAGGTATGTAGTTACATCATTACATCCAAATGACTATTATTAGCTAACAACAGCCACATGTAATGCATGTGTTACGCAGGTATGTAGTTACATCATTACATCCAAATGACTATTATTAGCTAACAACTAATGCATGTGTTACGCAGGTATGTAGTTACATCATTACATCCAAATGACTATTATTAGCCAACATGTAATGCATGTGTTACGCAGGTATGTAGTTACATCATTACATCCAAATGAATATTATTAGCTAACAACAGCCACATCTAATGCATGTGTTACGCAGGTATGTAGTTACATCATTACATCCAAATGACTATTATTAGCTAACAACTAATGCATGTGTTACGCAGGTATGTAGTTACATCATTACATCCAAATGACTATTATTAGCTAACAACTAATGCATGTGTTACGCAGGTATGTAGTTACATCATTACATCCAAATGACTACTATTAGCTAACATCTAATGCATGTGTTACGCAGGTATGTAGTTACATCATTACATCCAAATGACTATTATTAGCTAACAACTAATGCATGTGTTACGCAGGTATATAGTTACATCATTACATCCAAATGACTATTATTAGCTAACATCTAATGCATGTGTTACGCAGGTATGTAGTTACATCATTACATCCAAATGACTATTATTAGCTAACAACAGCCACATGTAATGCATGTGTTACGCAGGTATGTAGTTACATCATTACATCCAAATGACTATTATTAGCTAACAACTAATGCATGTGTTACGCAGGTATGTAGTTACATCATTACATCCAAATGACTATTATTAGCTAACATCTAATGCATGTGTTACGCAGGTATGTAGTTACATCATTACATCCAAATGACTATTATTAGCTAACAACTAATGCATGTGTTACGCAGGTATGTAGTTACATCATTACATCCAAATGACTATTATTAGCTAACAACAGCCACATGTAATGCATGTGTTACGCAGGTATGTAGTTACATCATTACATCCAAATGACTATTATTAGCTAACAACTAATGCATGTGTTACGCAGGTATGTAGTTACATCATTACATCCAAATGACTATTATTAGCTAACAACAGCCACATCTAATGCATGTGTTACGCAGGTATGTAGTTACATCATTACATCCAAATGACTATTATTAGCTAACAACAGCCACATCTAATGCATGTGTTACGCAGGTATGTAGTTACATCATTACATCCAAATGACTATTATTAGCTAACAACAGCCACATGTAATGCAAGTGTTACGCAGGTATGTAGTTACATCATTACATCCAAATGACTATTATTAGCTAACAACAGCCACATCTAATGCATGTGTTACGCAGGTATGTAGTTACATCATTACATCCAAATGACTATTATTAGCTAACAACAGCCACATCTAATGTGTTACGCAGGTATGTAGTTACATCATTACATCCAAATGACTATTATTAGCTAACAACTAATGCATGTGTTACGCAGGTATGTAGTTACATCATTACATCCAAATGACTATTATTAGCTAACATCTAATGCATGTGTTACGCAGGTATGTAGTTACATCATTACATCCAAATGACTATTATTAGCTAACAACTAATGCATGTGTTACGCAGGTATGTAGTTACATCATTACATCCAAATGACTATTATTAGCTAACATCTAATGCATGTGTTACGCAGGTATGTAGTTACATCATTACATCCAAATGACTATTATTAGCTAACAACAGCCACATGTAATGCATGTGTTACGCAGGTATGTAGTTACATCATTACATCCAAATGACTATTATTAGCTAACAACTAATGCATGTGTTACGCAGGTATGTAGTTACATCATTACATCCAAATGACTATTATTAGCTAACATCTAATGCATGTGTTACGCAGGTATGTAGTTACATCATTACATCCAAATGACTATTATTAGCTAACAACTAATGCATGTGTTACGCAGGTATGTAGTTACATCATTACATCCAAATGACTATTATTAGCTAACATCTAATGCATGTGTTACGCAGGTATGTAGTTACATCATTACATCCAAATGACTATTATTAGCTAACAACTAATGCATGTGTTACGCAGGTATGTAGTTACATCATTACATCCAAATGACTATTATTAGCTAACATGTAATGCATGTGTTACGCAGGTATGTAGTTACATCATTACATCCAAATGACTATTATTAGCTAACAACAGCCACATGTAATGCATGTGTTACGCAGGTATGTAGTTACATCATTACATCCAAATGACTATTATTAGCTAACAACTAATGCATGTGTTACGCAGGTATGTAGTTACATCATTACATCCAAATGACTATTATTAGCTAACATCTAATGCATGTGTTACGCAGGTATGTAGTTACATCATTACATCCAAATGACTATTATTAGCTAACAACTAATGCATGTGTTACGCAGGTATGTAGTTACATCATTACATCCAAATGACTATTATTAGCTTACAACTAATGCATGTGTTACGCAGGTATGTAGTTACATCATTACATCCAAATGACTATTATTAGCTAACATCTAATGCATGTGTTACGCAGGTATGTAGTTACATCATTACGTCCAAATGACTATTATTAGCTAACATCTAATGCATGTGTTACGCAGGTATGTAGTTACATCATTACATCCAAATGACTATTATTAGCTAACAACTAATGCATGTGTTACGCAGGTATGTAGTTACATCATTACATCCAAATGACTATTATTAGCTAACAACTAATGCATGTGTTACGCAGGTATGTAGTTACATCATTACATCCAAATGACTATTATTAGCTAACATCTAATGCATGTGTTACGCAGGTATGTAGTTACATCATTACATCCAAATGACTATTATTAGCTAACATCTAATGCATGTGTTACGCAGGTATGTAGTTACATCATTACGTCCTAGAAGCTGAAAGAAGGAGGGATATGCTGTGTGAAATCAATTGGAAAGTTAGCGCCCTCTAGACATCTGTGTAAATGTTGCAAACAGCCCCTTTAAGGGCTTTGCAAATGTTCCAGTCTGAAGTGAGACCTTAACTAGATGAAGGAATTGTGCTGACAAACTGCTCAGCACAGACTTTAGAAATATAGCGGCAGGGTATCCGCGGATCCTTAAAAAGTCTTAAAAAGTCTTAAATTCATGTATCTAAAATTAAGGCCTTAAAAAGTATTACATTTATTAGAAATTCCTAAGATGGTCTTAAATTCAGTACTCAATGGTCTTAAATTGTCGGGCCAGTTTTGGGGGGGTTTTTTTCGGGGCACGTCTTTGAGTAAAAGTTACAGCACGTCTTTGAGTAAAAGTGAGTGATTTCAGTGTCAGTCGCGCGCATAGTCGGGTCGCACGCAGACTCCTTCCTTTCTTCCTGGCGTCCCGCCTTTCAGTCAGCATGGGGAAATGCAAGTTTTGCGAGTGTTGGCTGGAGGACAGCCGGTTTAAAAGCTGTCTTAAGCCTGTTGCCAATCCCGAGGAGGCCAGGTGCTTACTTTGTAAGAGGGATTTCAAACATGAGAATTAGAGCTGTGGAATCGCACATGCAGTGCGGTAAGCATAAAATGGCGGCAGAGAGCCAAAAACAAACACCGGGCATCTCTCAGTTCTGCTTGGGTCCAGCGCCAACACCCCCCCCAGCTAGCAACAACTGCCGCTAGCAGCACTGACCTGACACTAATCTTCGGCGGGACAGCAACATTAAAATCCCAGGTGTTATGGATCTTGCACACTGTGGTGAAACATCAATCCTACACCTCAACTGACGGGATTGGCCATCTTTTTCGTGTGATGTTTCCTGATTCTCAGGTTGCTAATACATTTTCCTGGGGAAGGGATAAAACAGCATATATTAGCAGACACGGATTAGCACCTCACATCCAAAAGCTGCTATTCGACTAAGTCAACGGGTCTCGGTATGTGTTAATGTTCGATGAAACACTGAATCACAGCACGAAGAAGAAACAACTGGATGTCCATGTTTTGTTGTTAATGTTATAATACTGTTTTGCACTATTATTGACCAAATGTCATTTATTTTTACCCTCACCTGGGTTATTATGTTTTTACTGGCGTTGGTGTTGCTTTGTTTGTTTTGGATTTCAAAGTTTTTGGATCTCTCAAGATTTTTGATAAGCTGTTTGGCAGAGTGGTGCTTATCAGTTTGTTTATTAATAAACATACAAAAAGTAAACTTGACTGATTGTCATTGAGGTTGTAGTACAGTGGGATCCCCAACCATCGCTTATATTTATAGATTTTTTTATCATTTTTTCCGGTCTTAAATTTCACTCAAGGTGGCATTAAAAAGGTCTTAAAAAGTCTTACATTTGACTTGCTGAAACCTGCAGATACCCTGTAGTGGGTAACTCATCAAGGTGTGTATGTTAATGTTAGATATGTGCCGTCTCCAAGCAGAAGAACATCTTTCACCTTGGCTCTTGGCACAGTTGTTGTGTCCATCTGACGCTTTCTGCTGACTTCACCCATTTTAGACTTTTCTTTCTGTTTGGGATCGTCAGTCACATTTGGCACTTCTGCCTTGCATGGGTTAGATTCCAAGCCAGTGTTGGATCAGGAAGTAAAAACTAAAGCTGAAACAATTCATGCCATTGAATCGCTGTGGCCAAACTACTAAAAGTGGGAGCAGGGGAAAAGTGTGAGGCTGAATCTTCTGGTGGCAAAGCATCCAAGAAAAGGAAAGTGAAATGTGAAATCCGACACGGTAAAGCCAAACATTGACTGGACGCTTGTTTCAAGCCACTTAAAGTCCTACTGAAAGCCACTACTAGCCACCACGCAGTCTGATAGTTTATATATCAATGATGAAATATTAACATTGCAACACATGCCAATACGGCCGCTTTAGTTTAATAAATTGCAATTTTAAATTTCCCGTGAAGTATCCTGTTGAAAACGTTGCGGTATGATGACGCGTATGATGAGGCGTGCGCGTGATGTCACGGATTGTAGCGGACATGTTGTTCCAGCCCCGATCCCAGCTTTAAGTCGTCTGCTTTAATCGCATAATGACACAGTATTCTAGACATCTGTGTTGCTGAATCTTTTGCAATTTGTTCAATTAATAATGGAGACGTCAAAGAAGAAAGATGTAGGTGGGAAGCGGTGTATTGTGGCTGCCTTTAGCAACACAAACACAGCCGGTGTTTCCTTGTTTACATTCCCGAAAGATGACGTTGAAGCTTTACTATGGAACAGAGCGGTCAAGCGAACACGGTTCCCTAACACATGTCAAACGGCAGGTTTCGGTGAGAAAATTGTGGTAATAAGTTGGCTCTTACCGTAGACATGCGCGGAGAGCATGCGTCGTTCCTCCTGCACCTGTCAAAGAGGCAGCTGCGGACTCTCTTGCCTCCTCCGACCGGCTGCCCCCGAACGTGGGATGCTTCCACCGTGGAGGAGGGGGAAGAAAAGCTCAGCCTGGCCCTAATGGCTGCCTTCGCTTCGCCTTGTCGGGAAACGTGGCTTCCCTCAGAGACACTGGCGGTCACCACACCCGTGGCCACACCCCTCCGACTTTCAGGTACCATATAATCTCACTAAAACACTAGTAACGCTCTCAACTGCTCAGCGGAATCTCAGAGAGCTGAAAGTTTTTTGATAATTTACACACAATTTTTCTAACAGTAACACAATAAGCAGATAAGGGATTTTCCAGAATTATCCTAGTAAATGTGTTTAATAACATCTGAACCGCTCCCACTGCCGTCGCCTTTTTTTTCATTTTTTTCATAGTCCTTCACTCTAACTTTCCTCATCCACAAATCTTTCATCCTCGCTCAAATTAATGGGGAAATTGTCGCTTTCTCGGTCCGAATCACTCTAGCTGCTGGTGGCCATGATTGTAAACAATGTTCAGATGTGAGGAGCTCCACAACCCGTGACGTCACGCGCACATTGTCTGCTACTTCTGGTACAGGCAAGGCTTTTTTATTAGCGACCAAAAGTTGCGAACTTTATCGTGGATGTTCTCTACTAAATACTTTCAGCAGAAATATGGCAATATGGCGAAATGATGAAGTATGACACATAGAATGGAGCTGCTATCCCCCTTTAAATGAGAACATCTCATTTCAGTAGGCCTTTAAGAGCAGGGACCATCATGAAAGATAAAGATGGTACATTTCAACATGATAAGATCTGCTACTATGAATATTACTGAGTTACCTGTTACATCTCAGGACAACAGGTGTGTACTTGTGGTTTAAAGACTACTTTACACGCTATGTCAACCTTTTCCAGCGTGTCTTTACAGTAGCAAAATGTATGTTTGAGGACTATATCAGACAACATGGGTTGCCAGAGTGTAGTCACACAGACCAGGTAGGCAATTGGAGTCAGACCTTGTAAAACACTTTGGAAAACCTTGCTGGAATAGTTACCTCTACTGCCCCCCAGTGGCCGTTAGAAAGGATGCACACATTTTGTGTTGAAGTCCTTAAAGCTGTCTTTCACTTTTTGTCTTGTCCTTTGTGTCCCAGATGAAGTCGTGAGTGGCTCGGGGGAGGATAGGCGGGACATTAGCTTTTCTTTTTTACAAGAACTTTGCTGACAAAAGGCAAGTGTTTGTGGGCGTTACTGTACATGTTGGTATTGATCACACCACCCAGTAAATTCAAGGAACGTTTTCAAAATCATTGAATGGTTTAGACTTTCATTTTGTGAACAATATAAACATATATTAATATAAACATATGGAGGAGTCAGATGGGGTGGTTAGGGCATCTGGTCAGGATGCCACCTGAACGCATAGGGAGGTGTTTAGGACACGTCTGACCGGTAGGAGGCCACCAGGAAGACCCAGGACACCTTGGGAAGACTATGTCTCCGGGATGGCCTGGGAACGCCTCGGGATCCAGGAGCTGGACGAAGTGGCTGGGGAGAGCGAAGTGTGGGTTTCCCTGCTTAGGCTGCTGCCCCCGCGACCCGACCTCAGATAAGCGGAAGAAGACGGATGGATGGATGAATAAACATATATGAATACAACAATGTAAGACATAGTAGCAATGTTGTGTATTTACTGGCGTAGTCCTCTAGAGGTCACTGATGTGTGCTCCTTTCCAGAGTCGTGTGGAGAGAGAGTTTGGCCAACCCGGGTTTGGAGTCAGTGTCTAACAAGGCGCCCTCTAGTCACCTGAGGGGATTTGACCAACTATTACATCTCATGCTCTTCGTATGTACCTATCTTTAATGTTTATAGTACACAATGAATCATATTTAGCTGTGAAATGTGTGTTTTTTATGATGTTAGACGATCTCTGATTACATCACTTGTCCATGCCAGCTAACTTTCATTTGTTGTCATCTGCCTCTATCTAGTGGACGTTTGTTGTACTGTTACTTATAGAATTCACCGGTAAATAGTAGACATCTCATCTGTCACTGGTATTTAGTCATTATAACAATACATACAGTGGTGTGTGACAAAGTTAAACTTAGATTTAAGTCACATGGAATACTTGATAGTCTGTGGTCTGTGATATGACATTATTAAGTTCATTTAATTCATGCATTTACAATGTTTGTGTCCTACAGTTTCACCCTTTCAATTGTCAATCAACCTGGCATCCATCAGTCAACCTGGTGTTCAGAGGGAATAAAAAAAAGGGAATAAGCGGTAGAAAATGGATGGACAAGGTGTATCGCCACAATTTTAACCACTTCTGTCATTGCAACGAATGACGCACGGGGGCGCCACTAACTCCCATCGCATCATTTATTTTTTAAATGATGATATTTTTTAAATGAAGCACTTACTAAAAACCTAACAAAAAATATATTTTACCTTTTCAGAAATAAATGAATTATTATAAAAGAGTAAAAAAAATCGTTTTGTTTTCCATTTAAGGCTGCTAGATACATCTTTAAGGTGTGCGATTTCATAAAGAACAACGTATTTTTTAATGTTTGTTTTGTATGTAATGGTTTATGATGACATTGTTATTGAAGTACAGATGACACCAAAGAACGCGACCCCAAAAGGGGAATAAGCGGTAGAAAATGGATCGATGGAAGGACTAAAGAAGCATGGTAAGTAAGTGAGGGCTTCACGGTGGCAGAGGGGTTAGTGCGTCTGCCTCACAATACGAAGGTCCTACAATCCTGGGTTCAAATCCAGGCTCGGGATCTTTCTGTGTGGAGTTTGCATGTTCTCCCCGTGAATGCGTGGGTTCCCTCCGGGTACTCCGGCTTCCTCCCACTTCCAAAGACATGCACCTGGGGATAGGTTGATTGGACCGATGGGGTGATAAAGCAAGATGGCGTCTGACGGAGAAGGCCTAAAGGCGGGCATTATATTTCTGTATTTTTACATATATGTTGTTTCATAGAGTACACACGGTTAATAATTGTTTGTAGCCGGATACATCAGTCTGAGTTTACTTCTCCTGTTTGATAGCTTCACTTAAGGTAGCTTGCAGCTAGTTTAGCTGGCTAGTTAGCTTAGCTTGTTAGCTGCTAACAAAGAGACAAGGACGTTATTTAAACATCGCTAAGTAGGGAACTAATGTGAGTGTAAAGTCTTGTGATTGTGGGAAAATGTGCCAAAGAAGGAGAGCAAAGTACGAGGAGGAACTTTGTCCAAGAAAAGAGGAGAAGGAGCGACAACATCAACTACTGGATGTTTATTATAGGAAACATCATCAAGTTGTGTTACACAGAACAGCTTTGTTTACTTCTTACTCTCACATCTTTACTAACTTTATACTTCATTACAAACATCATTCTTAAATATATTGTGGATGACAAGTTTGGTTGTCTTGTGAGGATGATGTAAATACAGTTGTGTTCAAAAGTTTACATACACTTGTAAAGAACATCATGTCATGGCCATTTGCAATCATTTCTACAACCCTTATTTTGTGTGATGTAGTGATTGGAGCACATACTTGTTGCTCACTAAAAACAATGAACTTTGCTTCTTTTATGAATTTATTATGGCTCTACTGAAAACGTGACCAAATATGCTGGGTCAAAAGTCTACATACAGCAATGTTATATGCAGTATATATACAGCAATATTATTATATATACAGCAATGTTATATGCAGTATATATACAGCAATATTATTATATATACAGCAATGTTATATGCAGTATATATACAGCAATATTATTATATATACAGCAATGTTATATGCAGTATATATACAGCAATATTATTATAAATACAGCAATGTTATATGCAGTATATATACAGCAATATTATTATAAATACAGCAATGTTATATGTAGTATATATACAGCAATATTATTATATATACAGCAATGTTATATGCAGTATATATACAGCAATATTATTATAAATACAGCAATGTTATATGCAGTATATATACAGCAATATTATTATATATACAGCAATGTTATATGCAGTATATATACAGCAATATTATTATAAATACAGCAATGTTATATGCAGTATATATACAGCAATATTATTATAAATACAGCAATGTTAGTATACAAACAGCAATGACGGTGGGCATGGTGTTCCTGGGATTAAAGCCCTCACCTTTTTTTCCTCCAACCATATTGCTGGGTGTTGTGGCCAAACAGCTACATTTTTGTTTCATCTGACATCACATGGACAAAGGTAAAACTTTCTGGAGTAAAGTTCTGTGGTCAGATGAAACAAAAAATGAGCTGTTTGGCCACAATACCCAGCAATATGTTTGGAAGAGAAAAGGTGAGGCCTGTAATCCCAGGAACACCATACCTACAGTCAAACATGCTGGTGGTAGTATTGTGCTTCAAATGGGACAATGAAAAAGGAGTATTAGTTCCAAATTCTTCAGGACAAGCTAAAATCATCAGGGGGGAGGTTGGGTCTCGGGCGCAGTTGGGTGTTCCAACAGGACAATGACCCCAAACACACCTCAAAAAACGTAAAGGAATGGCTAAATCAGGTTCGAATTTAGGTTTTAGAATGGCCTTCCCAAAGTCCTGACTTAAACATGTGGACAATGCTGAAGAAGCAAGTCTATGTCTGAAAACCAACATATTTAGTTGACTTGCACCAATTTTGTCAAGAGAAGTGGTCAAAAATTCAAGCAGAAGCTTGTGGATGGCTACCAAAAGTGCTTTATTGCAGTGAAACTTGCCAAAGGTCATGTAAGCAAATATTAACATTGCTGTATGTACACTTTTGACCCAGCACATTTGCTCACATGTACAGTAGACCCATAATAAATTCATAAAAGAAGCAAACTTCATGAATGTTTTTAGTGATCAACAAGTATGTGCTCCAATCACTACATCACAAATAAATAAGAGTTGTAGAAATGATTGCAAACTGAAGACAGCCATGACATGATGTTACTTGTAACCCCATGGTTGTCCTTGTTCTGTCAAATTTAACTACCCGTGAAAATGAGTTACCTATGCCAGTCCATTTGTAGAATAAACTGAAATCGATGCTTGTGCATATTCAGTAAAAAAATAAAACATAAATTTAAACTGCAATAAAAATATACATTAAGATGCTTCTACACATTATTTTAAAGGCACAGATAACATCCATCCATCCATGTTTTACTACTTGTCCCTTTCAGGGTCGCGAGGGGTGCTGGAGCCTATCTCAGCTACATTCGGGCGAAAGGCGGGGTATAAACTGGACAAGTCGCCACCTCATCACAGAGCCAACACAGATAGACAGACAACATTCACACACTAGGGCCCATTTAGTGTTGCCAATCAACCTATCCCCAGGTGCATGTCTTCGGAGGTGGGAGGGGCCTATCCCCAGGTGCATGTCCTTGGAGGTGGGAGGGGCCTATCCCCAGGTGCATGTCTTTGGAGGTGGGAGGAAGCCAGAGTACCCGGAGGAAACCCACGCAGTCACGGGGAGAACATGCAAACTCCACACAGAAAGATCCGAACCCAGGACCTTGGCATTATGAGGCACACATACCAGTGTTTCCATATATAGGATTGGTACCTAACAGAACTACACCTAGAATTGGTTGTCTGTATAATAAAAGCATTCTCAGGCCCCTGCAGTCTACATATAAACTTAAACATCAGTTTTCTCAGGGTGGCGTGGAAGGTGTTTATCCCTAAATGATAAAAAAGCTTGCTGGCACTACTACCCCTGGCCTTTCTGAGCAGGATTCTGAGACACTCATTATATGCAACCTGGAGTTTGTGCAAGTTCTTTTTCTTGAACCTCACCCAGAGGGGTGCTGTGTACATAGGGGTGCAGTAAGCTCTAAACAAGTACACCTTCGCCTTATCAGAGCAGTAATGACATTTTCTCACCAGCATATTGGCTTTCTTCTCGGTCTAAGCATGTCAGCATCATCCTCCATCTTGTCATTGATGATGCGGCCTAAGTATTTGACATTGTTGCACACAGACAGGGTTTGACCAGACAAATAGAAACCTTGGAAATGAGGATGTTGATCCTCCTTGGTCCTACATATCATTACCATACTCTTTGTGGCTGACTCCAAAGTGTGAGCATATGTTAAGAAGCTGCTGGAACCCTGCACTACTGGGAGATATAATGGCCAAATCATCAGCGTACATCAAGTGGTTGATGAAGGTGTTCCCCATCATGCATTCTGTTCTGCCTGGTGATAGAAGCCCACCCTGCCGTACCCCATTGCCAACTCTAAAGAGAGAGGATAAACTACTCCCCCATTTGACCTGCATGGTCTGCCTGTGGTAGCAATATGCCAGAATATACCCACAACACCCCTGTGCTTCAGATTGCTGATGGTTGACTCTGTCAAATGCCTTAGATGCGTCAATAAACCCCACCGACATTGTAGAACCCTGCGTTTTGTATTATTCTTCTGCTTCTTTTAAAGCATAAATACACAAGTCAGTGCTGTACTTGCTCTTCAAGCCAAATTGGATGTCTGCGGTGCAAATAAGATCCCCAACTCTGTATATTAGCACACTTTCCAGCACTTTAGATAGCATGCTGGCTCGGGCGATAGGTTGATAATTGTCCATAGTCCCTACCTTACCAGCCTTGTCTTTAATGACAGCTACTAAAATAAGTGTCAGCATAGCAGCTGGCAGGATGACATGCATTACCAACCTACCAATATATACATACTGCATGTACATAAAACCTAAATGGAGGTGTTTGGATGCTTTTTAAGTTCTTTGTAGGCAGAATAATGCAACTCTAATTGCCTCTATTGTAAACAGACTTTTGATCGCATTTATTTACTACTTAGAATGCATGAAAAAGAAGAAAAGAAACGTGTGTTCTTGATAGGCGAAACACAAATAAAGTAAGATTCCCTTTTAAATGAAGTGAAGCATATTTATTTAGCGCTTTTCTCTAGTGACTCAGAGTGCTTTACATAGTGAAACCCATGATCTAAGTTACACTTAAAGCAGTGTGGGTGGCACTGGGAGCAGGTGGGTAATGTACCTTGCTCAAGGACACAACGGCAGTGACTAGGATCAAACCTGCAACCGTTGAGTTGCTGGCACGGCCGCTCTACCAACCGAGCCACGCTGGCCTTAGAATATATTAAATTCAATCCGAATCTCATAAAAATCATAAATACATTCTAGAAATGTCTCAATAATTCCATGAACAATATTTTTATTTAGGAACTTTGTAATGAAACGTGTTTCTATCTACACTTCTGTTAAAATGTAATAATCACTTATTCTTCTCTTTTGTTGACATGTATTAAGTTAATAATGTAATACGTTGTTTGATACTTTAATTTAAGAGATTTTTTGCAGGGTTTCTGTGGATCATTAAAACTCATTAAAAGTCATTCGAGGGACTTTGCTTAAATTAAGGCCCAAAATGGTATTAAAAAGCATTAAATACGATTTCCAGAGGTATTAAAATATTCATGCAATCATAGGCTGGTACCGATACAAATGAATAAAAACCTAATGATTTCATTCTTGCCCTCATCAATAAGTTGCTTTGTCCATATGTGTCCTTCTTGGTCTGTGGATTTCAAACTGGACTAAGAGGTCTCACTCTGTGCATCCCTCTCAGCACCTGAGCATGTTTATTCCACAGTAGACTTACATCAACACAGTCAGCCTCTTGTCACTCATTCACAATCTTTGTTTCGGCTACTTGCAATTCTCCTCCACATGTTTTCCTGTGTGCAGTAGTGTTAGCGACACTCACTTTAATGTTGGAGATGGAAATAGTCATTTTAATACAACGCTGTAGTACAGGCCCCCATATAACTGCCCAGGATATGCCTGTTATATGATTCTTTAAAGGGGAACATCATCACAATTTCTGAAGGGTTAACACCAATAAAAATAAGTTCCCAGTGGCTTATTTTATTTTTCGAAGTTTTTCTGAAAATTTTACCCATCACGCCATATCCCGAAAAACGGCTTCAAAGTGCCTGATTTTCACCATCGGTATATCCACCCGTCCATTATCCTGTGACGTCACAGCGTGAAACCACCATAAACAAACATGGCGGATAGCACAAAAAGGTATAGCGATAGTAGCTCGAATTCAGACTCGGGTTTCAGCGGCGTAAGCAATTCAACAGATTACGCATGTATTGAAACGGATGGTTGGAGTGTGGAGGCAGGTAGCGAAAACGAAATTGAAGAAGAAACTGAAGCTATTGAGCCATATCACGACAGACAGCGGCACGGGAGGAAGCGCGGACGAATTCGGCGATCGCCTTCTAACCAACGATTGGTATGTGTTTGTTTGGCATTAAATGTGGGTGGAGGGAAAGGCTGGATGCAAATGTAGCTACAAATGAGGCATAATGATGCAATATGTACATACAGCTAGCCTAAATAGCATGTTAGCATTGATTAGCTTGCAGTCCTGCCGTGACCAAATATGTCTGATTAGCACACTCCACATAAGTCAATAACATCAACAAAACTCACCTTTGTGCATTCATGCACAACGTTATAAGTTTGGTGGACAAAATGAGACAGAAAAAGAAGTGGCATAAATCACGTCTTAGCCAAGACATCCAGGGGGTTTACCTCGCTCGTCTGCGGGAACAGACTGTCGTAAAACCCTGAATAGCTCACGCACTCAGGCAGATTCAGTGGTGGTCTATTTTCCAATATTGCAGATATCTTTGACTTTATCGTTGGAAATGCATCTGCTTTGAGTGTCGCAGGATATCCACACATTCTTGCCAGCTCTGTGGTAGCATAGCTGTCGTCGGTAAAGTGTGCGGAACAAACGAGGGACTTTTGCATCTTTTGACCACTGGTGCAACTTGAATCCGTCTGTTGGTGTTGTTACATCCTCCGACAACACACCGACGAGGCATGATGTCTCCAAGGTGCGGGAAAACAGTCAAAAAAACTGAAAATAACAGAGCTGATTTGACTCGGTGCGTGTAATAAGATTGAGAAAATAGCGGATTGCTTCATGTTGTGACGTCACGGGTGAAAGGTCATTGCTCCGACAGCGAACAATTGAAAGGAGTTTAAATCGCCAAATTCACCCTTTTAGAGTTCGGAAATCGGTTCAAAAAACATATGGTCTTTTTTTCTGCACCATCAAGGTATGTATTGACGCTTACATAGGTCTGCTGATAATGTTGTCTGCTGATAATGTTGTCTGCTGATAATGTTCCCCTGTAATGAGCTAAGTGAGACACACTTTTAACACAACACACGAAAGAACACAAATAATGCCTTTGTGTTAACAGTGTCAGTCCAAAACTTTTTCTATTCCCTCTTTATCTTATTTACTTATTTACCCAACAGACGTCCAGCAGCCCCCCCATATTAAAGAGGAAGAGGAGGATCCACAGCCCCCCCACATTAAAGAGGAAGAGGAGGAAGTGTGGATGAGTCAGGAGGGAGAGTGTCCTGTAGGGCAGGAGGAGGCTGATGTCAGCAAGTTTCCACTGACTGTTGTCTCTGTGAAGACTGAAGAGCATGAAGACAAACCACCTGAGTCCTCACAGCTTCATCACAGTCCAAGTAAGCACAACATTTTATTCTCAGGGCATTCAATCCATCACAACTGGTCCTCTCATCCAAATAGGCTTCATAAGTTAATGCTCATAAACGTTAAGTTTTAAATTTAATCGTTTGACATTAGAGGGGAACTGCAATTTTTGGCAGGAATTTTTTTCTATCCTTCACAATCATCATAAAAGATGTGACGATGTATATTTATTTTTGAAATCCCATTGTAACTTGTAAATGTAAATTAAAGTCCACTTGCAATGAAGCCAATGTCCTGGCCCGGTATTCGCTATTCGGATACAAACAATTATTGAGGATGTTTACTCTATTAAAGGACATATATGTGCACATGTATGCACTGATTAAAAATACAGAACTAGAATGCCAACGTTTAGACATTCTCCATCAAACGCCATCTTGCTTTTTCCTTCTTCTTCTTCTTCTTCTTCTTCTTTCTATTTCCAGCAGACTTGTAGTATATCTTAGGTATATTGCTGCCCTCAACAGGCTATCGACAGATTGTCCTCCTTTTGTACTATGTCCCACACTACAGACTTGGACACAAACAGGACTACAAGTAAAAAGCAGCTTTAAAGGCCTACTGAAATGAGATGTTCTTATTCAAACGGAGATAGCAGGTCCATTCTATCTGTCATACTTGATCATTTCGCCATATTGCCATATTTTTCGCTGAAGGATTTAGTAGAGAACATCCACGATAAAGTTCGCAACTTTTGGTCGCTAATAAAAAAGCCTTGCCTGTACAGGAAGTAGCAGACGATGCGCGCGTGACGTCACGGGTTGTGGAGCTCCTCACACCTGAACATTGTTTACAATCATGGCCACCAGCAGCTAGAGGTATTCGGACCGAGAAAGCGACAATTTCCCCATTAATTTGAGCGAGGATGAAAGATTCGTGGATGAGGAAACTGAGAATGAAGGCCTAGAAGAAAAAAAAGACGAGGGCAGTGGGAACGATTCAGATGTTATTAGACACATTTACTAGGATAATTCTGGAAAATCCCTTATCTGCTTATTGTGTTACTAGTGTTTGAGTGAGATTATATGGTTGTACCTGAAAGTCGGAGGGGTGTGGCCACGGGTGTGCTGACCGCCAGTGTCTCTGAGGCAAAGCGAAGGCAGCCGTTGGGGCCGGCCTGAGATTTTTTTTCTTCCCCCTCCTCCACGGTGGAAACATCCCATGTTCTGGGGCGGCCGGTCGGAGGAGGCAAGATAGTCTGCAGCTGCCTCTTTGACAGGTGCAGGAGGAATGACGCAAGCTCTCCGCTCATGTCTACAGTAAGAGCCAACTTATTACCACAATTTTCTCACCGAAACCTGCCGTTGGACATGTGGTAGGGAACCGTGTTCACTTGACCGCTCTGTTCCATAGTAAAGCTTTACCGTCATCTTTCGGGAATGTAAACAAGGAAACACCGGCTGTGTTTGTGTTGCTAAAGGCAGCCACAATACACCGCTTCCCACCTACATCTTTCTTCTTTGACGTCTCCATTATTCATTGAACAAATTGCAAAAGATTCAGCAACACAGATGTCCAGAATACTGTGTCATTATGCGATTAAAGCAGACGACTTATAGCTGGGATCAGGGCTGGAACAAAATGTCCGCTACAATCCGTGATGTCACGCGCACTCGTCATCATACCGCGACGTTTGCAACAGGACACTTTGCGCGGAATTTAAAATTGCAATTTAGTAAACTAAAAAGGCCGTATTGGCATGTGTTGCAATGTTAATCTTTCATCATTGATATATAAACTATCAGACTGCGTGGTCGCTAGTAGTGGCTTTCAGTAGGCCTTTAAGGAGGTCAAAACTAAATGTATGCATTCTTTCCAACGGCCGCTGGGTGGCAGCAGAGGCTCCATGTATTACCTGAAGAAACATTTGACTTCTGACCTTTCCACATTATTTCTCTCATCTTTACTGCTGGAGTTCAGCTCACTGAGGATTTAAGCTACATTTGGTATTTTAATTATCTTTAATTATTCATAAACAGGCTTAAAACAAACCATTATTATCATTACTGCCTCATTTGTTTCACTCTCTACTAATTAAAACTATTCTAGCATAAAACCAGTCAGGATGTTCATACAAACAATATTACACATCTCCAAACGTACCACTTTATTATGGTATTAATATCATACATTATTACATTGAATATTCACATGTTTATAACAGTGCTGACATTTTAATTTCCCCTTGGGGATCAATAAAGTTTTCCTGATTGTGATAATTACATCACTCTCATAAAGCCTTTAATGCTGAATATGTTTTTTACCATAGGTCAGCTTCACAATGTTGGAATATTGACTGCTGATATTAATATTCTTCTATTGTTTACAATATTACACTTTACTCTTTTTCTTTGCTCAAATGAACAGGATGAAAGTGTCTTTAATTGTCACTACTGAGTGTAATTATGTAGAAAATAATCTTCATTACCGCTTGATTTAACTCTCATTTTATTTTTTCCAGAGAGAACTTGTCCATAAAAAGATGGCTGCACATCAATAAACTGTCATTAAACATCAATAAAACTAAATATATCATTTTTGGAGACTGTAAAAATGTAAAACACAAATTATGACGGATGATATTGAAATGGAAAGAGTAAAGGTCATCACATTTTTATGAGTTAATATAGATGATGAAGTAAGCTGGACACTACATGTAAGTCATAAAGAAAACATGAAAAAAATGGAGTGCAATACTAACTAGAATAAAATACATCCTTCCAATTTGAACTACAATTATTGAACCCAACTTTAGTTGAAACATACATTGTTTATTGCATAAAAGTCTGGGGACATACATATAAAACAATCCCACAATATTCATATTACACAAGAAAGTAATAAAGATGATTAATAGAATGGATTATTGACAACCAACAAATGATTCATAAAGTCACACATTTTTAAAGTCAATGTTTTTGTATAAATGCAACGGCTCAAATGATGTATAAAGTAAATAATAATATGCTTCCAGAAGTGGTCCAGAAGATGTTTCAGATGTGAAGCAGTAAATATGAACTAAGAGGGATTTATGTGTACTCAAAAGCAAAGGTATGAACACATGTAAAACAAATATGTACATCATATAAAGGAGTTCATCGATGGAATCATCTACAATTAGAAAATAAAACATGTAACACTTCATTATTTAATAAAAACATATAAAACACTATTCTGAATAAGTATAAAAGTGAATTATTAATATATACACATACAATGTTAATTGTATGTAACATATTTATGTACTGTTTATTCTCACCCTTTCAGTCAAATTGTTCTGTTCATTTTAGTGTCTAATCTATACATGATAGAATCATATTAACAAGATTGTGTTACACACACAACAATGATGTCACACATGTTATATGTGCTGATGTTGTTAGAAAGTCAAAATGAAAGTCTGGACAGTTTATTTCAAATCCTGCAGTTTCATTTGCTGCTGCTGTTCTCACCAGCACACTTGTGTTTCTTACACTGGTACTTAGAAGACAATCTTTCACCACACACACTGCAACTCAACACTTTCTCTCCTGGATGTCTTCTCATGTGTAATGTAAGAGTGTTTAGGTGATGAAAGCTTTTGTTGCAGCTCGAACAGGCGTATGGATTTCACCAGAGTGCGATCCCATGTGTGATTTTAATTGCTGTTTTTCTATATAACTTTTACCACATACTGAACAGATAAAAGGTTTTTCTCCAGTGTGTATTCTCATATGTGCTTTCAAACTGTGCTTTTGAGAAAAATCTTTACTGCAGATTGAACATGAAAACGTTTTTTTTTTTCTCCCGTGTGTGTTCTCATGTGTACTTTTAAACTTTGATTTATTGCAAAACTTTTATCACATTCTGAGCAGGAAAATGGTTTTCCTCCAGTGTGTATTCTCATGTGTACTTTCAAATCGTGCCTGTGAGTAAAATCTTTACCGCAGATTGAACATGAAAAAGGTTTTTCTCCAGTGTGTGTTCTCATGTGTACTTTTAGCATGTGTTTTAGTCTAAAATCTCTACCACATTCTGAGCAGGAAAAAGGTTTCTCTCCGGTGTGTGTACTCATGTGCCTTTTCAGATGACAATTGTATTTAAAAGTTTTGTGACAGAGAGGACATGTGAAGTGAGTGTTGTCAGTGTGACATGTCTTATCATCTTTAGAGTCTTCATCATCAGTGTCAGGAGAGTGTGACGTTGTGTCCTCACTATCTGATAGTGGAGCTAAGAGCTTGTCTGCTTGTGATCCTCCACAGTGGTCTCCATCAGCTTCTGCTAAACTGCTGCTTGGAGGCTCCGCCTCTCTCTCCTCCTCACCCTCACCTTTGACCTCATCACCTTCACTCGTCACACTGATGAGGTGTCTCTTCTCTTCCTCTATGAAGTGGGGGGACAGCCGCTGTTTTTCCTCCACTTTAAAGTAGGGGGGCTGTGGCTCCTCTTCTTTCACGTGGAGGTACTGTGACCTCCTCTGCGCCATACTGGAGGACCCCTCCTGCTGCTCAGGTGGACGATATTTTTCACAGACGTCTGCAGGACACAAGAAGATAAACACATACTGGGATGGAAATAGATAAGATTTGACCAATTCAGATTTAATTTTCGATTCTGCTTTATGATTGGGTTATTTGTGGACTCACTTTTGCTTTCACATTCAGTGAAAAGGAGAAGAAACAGGTTGATTAGCATCAACTTTGACTAGTTGAGAAGTAACATGAGCCTACAAAGCCAACAGTGAGGTCTTAAGAGGCACAGATTTTACGGGTCCTCCATGGGGGGCCAGAGGGCCCTAAGGTCCATATTCTGCTTTGAAAATATTTATAAAATTAAAATACTTTTGGCAAGAAATTAACAAAATACTACACATTATTTTGTGGCAATTACAAAAGAATGTCCAGAAAAATTCTCAGGGCATTCAATCAATCCCATCTGTTAAATTGAACATATATACATAAATCAATATGTATATTTATATATATATATATATATATATATATATATATACATATATATATATATATATATAAAATACCCTTTGGGAAGTTGTGTTAGATGTAAATATAAACGGAATACAATGGGGTGAGGTACACCCCTTTGTCCACAACCGCGTGAGCAAACAGTTTAAGAACAACGTTTCTCAAAGTGCAATTGCAAAAAATGTAGGGATTTCAACATCTACGCTCCATAATGTCATCAAAAGGTTCAGAGATTCTGGAGAAATCACTCCACGTAAGCGACATGGCCGGAAACCAACACTGAATGACCGTCACCTTCCATCCCGCAGACGAAATGAGTTTCCTCTGCCGTGTGGCGGGTCTCTCCCTTTAGAGATAGGGTGAGAAGCTCTGCCATCCGAAGGGAACTCAAAGTAAAGCCGCTGTTCCTCCACATGGAGAGGAGCCAGATGAGGTGGTTTGGGCATCTGGTCAGGATGCCACCCGAAGGCCTCCCTAGGGAGGTGTTTAGGGCACGTCCAGTCGGCAGGAGGCCACGGGGAAGACCCAGGACACGTTGGGAAGACTATGTCTCCCGGCTGGCCTGGGAACGCCTCGGGATCCCCCGGGAAGAGCTAGACGAAGTGGCTGGGGAGAGGGAAGTCTGGGTTTCCCTGCTTAGGCTGCTGCCCCCACGACTCGACCTCCGATAAGCAGAAGAAGATGGACTGATGTGTAACACAACTTGATGTTTCTTGAAAACAGTGTCCAGTTGTTGATGTTGTCGCTCCTTCTCCTATTTTGTAATTTGCTATTGTTGTTTTTTTTTCCAACATCACAAATATTTCTTCAACGGCAGCAGTTAGTCGCTGAGTCAGCAACACTCACATCATTTGTAATGTAGACATGTTCACACAATAAAAACACTTTACACTTACATTGGATCTCTGCTTTGATGTGTCGATCACTTCCGCCTCTCTTTGTTAGCAGCTAACAAGCTAAGCTAACCAGCAGGCTAGGCTAGCACGTCAAAGTGCACTCAGACTAATGTATCCGCATACAAACAATTAATAACGACGTTTACTCTGTTAAACGACACACATGTGCACATGTACGTTGTAATTAAGACCTGTAACCATAATAACCAAAACAACGTATTCTCCGCCAGACGCCATCTTGTTTTGTTCTTCCTACTGTGTGACGTCATCGAGGTGTTCTCAACCGCGGAACAAATGTTGGCCAAACACTTGTTTCACTGGGACAATAGTGAGTGGTACACACTTCCTTCAAGCACGTGTTTCACTGGGACAATAGTGAGTGGTACACACTTCCTTCAAACACGTGTTTCACTGGGACAATAGTGAGTGGTGCACACTTCCTTCAAACACGTGTTTCACTGGGACAATAGTAGGTGGTGCACACTTCCTTCAAACACGTGTTTCACTGGGACAATAGTGAGTGGTGCACACTTCCTTCAAACACGTGTTTCACTGGGACAATAGTGAGTGGTGCACATTTCCTTCAAACACGTGTTTCACTGGGACAATAGTGAGTGGTGCACACTTCCTCCAAACACGTGTTTCACTGGGACAATAGTGAGTGGTACACACTTCCTTCAAACACGTGTTTCACTGGGACAATAGTAGGTGGTGCACACTTCCTTCAAACACGTGTTTCACTGGGACAATAGTGAGTGGTGCACACTTCCTTCAAACACGCGTTTCACTGGGACAATAGTGAGTGGTGCACACTTCCTTCAAACACGTGTTTCACTGGGACAATAGTGAGTGGTGCACACTTCCTTCAAACACGTGTTTCACTGGGACAATAGTGAGTGGTGCACACTTCCTTCAAACACGTGTTTCACTGGGACAATAGTGAGTGGTGCACACTTCCTTCAAACACGTGTTTCACTGGGACAATAGTGAGTGGTGCACACTTCCTTCAAACACGTGTTTCACTGGGACAATAGTGAGTGGTGCACACTTCCTTCAAACACTTGTTTCACTGGGACAATAGTGAGTGGTACACACTTCCTTCAAACACGTGTTTCACTGGGACAATAGTGAGTGGTGCACACTTCCTTCAAACACGTGTTTCACTGGGACAATAGTGAGTGGTGCACACTTCCTTCAAACACGTGTTTCACTGGGACAATAGTGAGTGGTGCACACTTCCTTCAAACACTTGTTTCACTGGGACAATAGTGAGTGGTACACACTTCCTTCAAACACGTGTTTCACTGGGACAATAGTGAGTGGTGCACACTTCCTTCAAACACGTGTTTCACTGGGACAATAGTAGGTGGTGCACACTTCCTTCAAACACGTGTTTCACTGGGACAATAGTGAGTGGTGCACACTTCCTTCAAACACGTGTTTCACTGGGACAATAGTGAGTGGTGCACATTTCCTTCAAACACGTGTTTCACTGGGACAATAGTGAGTGGTGCACACTTCCTCCAAACACGTGTTTCACTGGGACAATAGTGAGTGGTACACACTTCCTTCAAACACGTGTTTCACTGGGACAATAGTAGGTGGTGCACACTTCCTTCAAACACGTGTTTCACTGGGACAATAGTGAGTGGTGCACACTTCCTTCAAACACGCGTTTCACTGGGACAATAGTGAGTGGTGCACACTTCCTTCAAACACGTGTTTCACTGGGACAATAGTGAGTGGTGCACACTTCCTTCAAACACGTGTTTCACTGGGACAATAGTGAGTGGTGCACACTTCCTTCAAACACGTGTTTCACTGGGACAATAGTGAGTGGTGCACACTTCCTTCAAACACTTGTTTCACTGGGACAATAGTGAGTGGTACACACTTCCTTCAAACACGTGTTTCACTGGGACAATAGTGAGTGGTGCACACTTCCTTCAAACACGTGTTTCACTGGGACAATAGTGAGTGGTGCACACTTCCTTCAAACACGTGTTTCACTGGGACAATAGTGAGTGGTGCACACTTCCTTCAAACACTTGTTTCACTGGGACAATAGTGAGTGGTACACACTTCCTTCAAACACGTGTTTCACTGGGACAATAGTGAGTGGTGCACACTTCCTTCAAACACGTGTTTCACTGGGACAATAGTGAGTGGTGCACACTTCCTTCAAACACGTGTTTCACTGGGACAATAGTGAGTGGTGCACACTTCCTTCAAACACGTGTTTCACTGGGACAATAGTGAGTGGTGCACACTTCCTTCAAACACGCGTTTCACTGGGACAATAGTAGGTGGTGCACACTTCCTTCAAACACGTGTTTCACTGGGACAATAGTGAGTGGTGCACACTTCCTTCAAACACGCGTTTCACTGGGACAATAGTGAGTGGTGCACACTTCCTTCAAACACGTGTTTCACTGGGACAATAGTGAGTGGTGCACACTTCCTTCAAACACGCGTTTCACTGGGACAATAGTGAGTGGTGCACACTTCCTTCAAACACGTGTTTCACTGGGACAATAGTAGGTGGTGCACACTTCCTTCAAACACGTGTTTCACTGGGACAATAGTGAGTGGTGCACACTTCCTTCAAACACGCGTTTCACTGGGACAATAGTGAGTGGTGCACACTTCCTTCAAACACGTGTTTCACTGGGACAATAGTGAGTGGTGCACACTTCCTTCAAACACGCGTTTCACTGGGACAATAGTGAGTGGTGCACACTTCCTTCAAACACGTGTTTCACTGGGACAATAGTAGGTGGTGCACACTTCCTTCAAACACGTGTTTCACTGGGACAATAGTAGGTGGTGCACACTTCCTTCAAACACGTGTTTCACTGGGACAATAGTGAGTGGTGCACACTTCCTTCAAACACTTGTTTCACTGGGACAATAGTGAGTGGTGCACACTTCCTTCAAACACGTGTTTCACTGGGACAATAGTGAGTGGTGCACACTTCCTTCAAACACGTGTTTCACTGAGACAATAGTGAGTGGTGCACACTTCCTTCAAACACGTGTTTCACTGGGACAATAGTGAGTGGTGCACACTTCCTTCAAACACGTGTTTCACTGGGACAATAGTGAGTGGTGCACACTTCCTTCAAACACGTGTTTCACTGGGACAATAGTAGGTGGTGCACACTTCCTTCAAACACGTGTTTCACTGGGACAATAGTGAGTGGTGCACACTTCCTTCAAACACTTGTTTCACTGGGACAATAGTGAGTGGTGCACACTTCCTTCAAACACGTGTTTCACTGGGACAATAGTGAGTGGTGCACACTTCCTTCAAACACGTGTTTCACTGAGACAATAGTGAGTGGTGCACACTTCCTTCAAACACGTGTTTCACTGGGACAATAGTGAGTGGTGCACACTTCCTTCAAACACGTGTTTCACTGGGACAATAGTGAGTGGTGCACACTTCCTTCAAACACGTGTTTCACTGGGACAATAGTGAGTGGTGCACACTTCCTTCAAACACGTGTTTCACTGGGACAATAGTGAGTGGTGCACACTTCCTCCAAACACGTGTTTCACTGGGACAATAGTGAGTGGTGCACACTTCCTTCAAACACGTGTTTCACTGGGACAATAGTGAGTGGTACACACTTCCTTCAAACACGTGTTTCACTGGGACAATAGTGAGTGGTGCACACTTCCTTCAAACACGTGTTTCACTGGGACAATAGTGAGTGGTGCACACTTCCTTCAAACACGTGTTTCACTGGGACAATAGTGAGTGGTGCACACTTCCTTCAAACACGTGTTTCACTGGGACAATAGTGAGTGGTGCACACTTCCTTCAAACACGTGTTTCACTGGGACAATAGTGAGTGGTACACACTTCCTTCAAACACGTGTTTCACTGGGACAATAGTGAGTGGTGCACACTTCCTTCAAACACGTGTTTCACTGGGACACTAGTGAGTGGTGCACACTTCCTTCAAACACGTGTTTCACTGGGACAATAGTGAGTGGTGCACACTTCCTTCAAACACGTGTTTCACTGGGACAATAGTGAGTGGTGCACACTTCCTTCAAACACGTGTTTCACTGGGACAATAGTGAGTGTTGCACACTTCCTTCAAACACATGTTTCACTGGGACAATAGTGAGTGGTGCACACTTCCTTCAAACACGTGTTTCACTGGGACACTAGTGAGTGGTGCACACTTCCTTCAAACACGTGTTTCACTGGGACAATAGTAGGTGGTGCACACTTCCTTCAAACACGTGTTTCACTGGGACAATAGTGGGTGGTGCACACTTCCTTCAAACACGTGTTTCACTGGGACAATAGTGAGTGGTGCACACTTCCTTCAAACACGTGTTTCACTGGGACAATAGTGAGTGGTGCACACTTCCTTCAAACACGTGTTTCACTGGGACAATAGTGAGTGGTGCACACTTCCTTCAAACACGTGTTTCACTGGGACAATAGTGAGTGGTGCACACTTCCTTCGCCCGGCCACAGAAGACAAAAAAGAGTTGCTGGTGTAACAATAGGAAGAATATATTCCACTCCTCTCTTGTACACGCGGCTTATGAGGTAATATACATGATATATTTTCATATTATTTATCTTATTTACCTCATATGTTGTTCGAAGCTAACGTGCTAGCTTTAGCCCGCTAGCAGGCCTTTGTAGCAAATGCGAGCGTTTTTCTTGAGGAGTGTATTTTATATGTTCTCTATGAGAATTATATTGACTTATTTAATACTTTAACTGTTTTTTTTTGTATATTACAGTCACGCTTAAAGACATTAAACATTTCTGTAAGTTGTTACTTTTTAATCAATAATTAATGTAAATGCAGAAAACAGGATCAATGACACAATTCATAATAATCAATAACTGATGATTATTCCATGTGTAGAAGAACATCACTACAAAGTGCTGTCAGTCCACTTGGAAAATATTATATTTGATAGACAAAACATATTTGACACATCTGAGCTGAAGTTTGTTTGTGTTGTCTTGCGGACGTCCAACAGATGAACGCTCGTCAAGAAGAACGTCCCCTTCAGCAGCAGGAGGATCCACAGCCCCCCCACATTAAAGAGGAAGAGGAGGAAGTGTGGATCAGTCAGGAGGGAGAGTGTCCTGTAGGGCAGGAGGAGGCTGATGTCAGCAAGTTTCCACTGACTGTTGTCTCTGTGAAGACTGAAGAGCATGAAGACAAACCACCTGAGTCCTCACAGCTTCATCACAGTCCAAGTAAGCACAACATCCACATATCATCTAATACAATGTTTGTGACACATGTTCATCCGGGGGACACATTTATCACTAAAGATGGAGATTTATTTGCTTTTTAACACCACCATTTAAAAATGAATGATCATCAATCGTGTGAATTAGTGAAATGAATTATATTTATACAGCGCTTTTCACTAGTGACACAAAGCGCTTTTACATAGTGAAACCTAATATCTAAGTTACATGCTTACTTTTACCGCATGCTTTTGGTAAGTGCAGAAGTGAGAAGAAGTTTTAAATTAATTAGTGCCCCAGCGGCAATTCAAGGAAATACGGTATATCCATCCATCCATTTTCTACAGCTTATCCCTTTCGGAGTCGCGGGGGGTGCTGGAGCCTATCTCAGCTACAATCGGGTGGAAGGCGGGGTATGTATGTATATAAATGATAAATGGGTTGTACTTGTACAGCGCTTTCCTACCTTCAAGGTACTCAAAGCGCTTTGACACTACTTCCACATTCACCCACATTTTCCACATTTATATTTATATATATATATAATACCGTTGTACGGGAGCCTGTAAAGGACTGTATTTGACCTTATTGGGATGACTCGAATTATTCAATATTTATGTAAGAATCTACTCTAAGAGAGAGCGAGAGGAGACGGCTTATAAAGTTGAACAATTTACTTTACAATAACCGGATTAAAATACAATAATCAGACATTGATTACACTCATACACTCTTCCCCACTCACACACTACCTCCCCATTTGAACAACCCACACTAAACCAATCACACACACACACACAGTCCAACCTGGGCCCCTTGGCTGGGCCAGAAGATTGTCTGTTGCGGTCCTGATGAATCGGTGGTGCACTTAGGGGTGTGGTGGTGAGTTGAAACTGCTGGATACAAAGGGGGCGTTGGAGGGGGGGGGGCACCTCCCGTTGTGCCTTATTTAGTGTCCCAGACTTCCAATTCCTCCTTTACATGTTTAGTGTATAAGTATTCATTAAACAACTGTTTAATTTATGAAAATTAAAAACTTGTGTAGTGTATAAATATTAAATACCTGTTTAGTGTATAAATAGTAAAAACATGTTTAGTGCATGAATATAAGTGTATGAGAAACCTAACTTATGTAAAAAATATATATAATTACAAAAAAATTGAATAAAAAAAGGAAAAAGGCCAATAGGGCTGAGCGATGAAACGATATCGATAATTATCGAAAAAGATCAATTCAAAAAATATTATTTCTGAAAAAAAATCCCTAAAGGGCTGGGCCGTTAAACTAAACCAATATATAACATGACACATAGAGAGAAACAAATAGAAAAAAATGGAAACAAGCCGATAGAGCTGGGCGATAAAACAATGTCAATATATATTGCAAAAGACATCAAATAGAAATCAATTAAAAAACAGTAATTTGAAAAAAAAAACCCATAGGGCTGGGCTGTAAAACAATAGGGAAATGGTCAATATGTGGGGGGGAGGGAGAGAGAGAGAGAGAGACAGAGAGAGAGAGAGAGAGAGAGAGAGAGAGAGAGAGAGAGAGAGGGAGAGAGAGAGAGAACCAGACTTATTAAGAGGGATCGTGTGCCCTCCTGTGGACTTCTGCTGCAACTGCACACATAAAGAACTTCATTACTTCCAAGTGTGCCTTATTTAGTGTCCCAGACTTCCAATTCCTCCTTTACATGTTTAGTGTATAAGAATTAATTAAACAACTGCTAATATATGAATATTAAAAATGTATTTAGTGTATACATTTTAATCAAATAACTGTTTAATGTATGAATATTAAATACCTGTTTAGTGTATAAATATTAAATAAATGTTTAGTGTATAAATATGAAATACATGTTTAGTGTACAAATATTAAATACATTTTTAGTTTATGAATATTAAATACACATTTCGTGTATGAATATTAAATACATGTTTAGTGTATAAATATAAGAGTATGAGAAACCTAGCTTATGTGGAAAAAAAAAAATGGCCAATAGGGCTGGCCGATAAAACTAGACAAGGACTGGGGGGAAGAGCACGCTAGAGAGAGACAAGAGAGAAAGAGAGACCAGACTTATCAAGAGGGAACGTGCGCCCTCCTGTGGACTTCTGCTGCAACTGCACAAACAAAGAACTTCATTACTTCCAAGTGTGCCTTATTTAGTGTCCCAGACTTCCAATTCCTCCTTTACATGTTTAGTGTATAAGTATTAATTAAACAGCTGTTTAATATATGAATATTAAAAACGTGTTAAGTGCATGAATATTAAATACATGTGTGGGAGGACTCTTTCCCAGATCCCCCATTGCTTGGCTGGAATGACCACACTGGGCCTCAGTGAATCACACTCTTTAATGACCTGCAGTACATACACCTGCATCAGTCCATTGCTCTCCAATATGTCCACTGTCTCTCGCTGTGTGTTCTTTTTCCTCCGTCACTCTCATCATCTCCCCTCTCAAAATCTCCAAGGCTGCTGATAAAGGGGACAGGTGATTAGATGACTCGCTCCAGCTGAGGTATCTGCTCACCTGTCTGCTGCTTCGTGGTCGGCCCCTGCAACACCTCGCCCTCAGGGGACGCGTAGGACACGCCCCTCTCCACAACATGTTTAGTGTAATAATATTAAATACATGTTTAGTGTATGAATATTAAATACATGTTTAGTGTGTGAATATTAAATACATGTTTAGTGTATTAATATTAAATACATGTTTAGTGTATGAATATTAAATACATGTTTGGTCTATTAATATTAAATACATGTTTAGTGTATAAATATTAAATACATGTTTAGTGTATGAATATTAAATACATGTTCAGTGTATTAATATTAAATACATGTTTGGTGTATGAATATTAAATACATGTTTAGTGTATGAATATTAAATACATGTTTAGTGTATTAATATTAAATACATTTTTAGTGTATTAATATTAAATACATGTTTAGTGTATAAATATTAAATACATGTTTAGTGTATGAATATTAAATACATGTTTGGTGTATGAATATTAAATACATGTTTAGTGTATTAATATTAAATACATGTTTAGTGTATTAATATTAAATACATTTTTAGTGTATTAATATTAAATACATGTTTAGTGTATAAATATTAAATACATGTTTGGTGTATTAATATTAAATACATGTTTAGTGTATTAATATTAAATACATGTTTAGTGTATGAATATTAAATACATGTTTAGTGTATAAATATTAAATACATGTTTAGTGTATGAATATTAAATACATGTTTAGTGTATAAATATTACATATGTGTTTTGTGTATGAATATTAAATATATGTTTATTGTATTAATGTTAAATACATGTTTATTGTATAAATATTAAAATACATGTTTAGTGTATGAATATTAAATACATGTTTAGTGTATAATAAATACATGTTTAGTGCACAAATACTACATATGTGTTTAGTGTATGAATATTAAATACATGATTAATATGATTAATAATCCATATGAATACCCCATCGGACCCACCGTGCGTAGCGCTCCAGACTATAATTGATAGCTGTGGTCTCACACAAATAATAAATGAACCCACGCATCGCAACGGTAATACGATAGACCTAGTGATTGTCAGGGGCATCACCGTTTCCAAAGTTACGATACTCCCGTATACTAAAGTATTGTCCGATCATTACCTTATAAAATTCGAGGTTCAGACGCATGTTCGTCAAACTAATAATAATAATAACTGCTATAGCAGCTGCAACATTAATACAGCCACAACGACAACTCTTGCTGACCTACTGCCCTCGGTAATGGCACCATTCCCAAAGTATGTGGGCTCTATTGATAACCTCACTAACAACTTTAACCACGCCCTGCGCGAAACCATTGATAACATAGCACCACTAAAGTTAAAAAAGGCTCCAAAAAAGCGTACCCCGTGGTTTACAGAAGAAACTAGAGCTCAGAAATTATTATGTAGAAAGCTGGAACGCAAATGGCGCACGACTAAACTTGAGGTGCACCATCAAGCATGGAGTGATGGTTTAATAACTTATAAACGCATGCTTACCTTAGCTAAAGCTAAATATTACTCAAATCTTATCCACCGTAATAAAAACGATCCTAAATTTTTGTTTAGTACGGTAGCATCGCTAACCCAACAAGGGACTCCTTCCAGTAGCTCCACCCACTCAGCTGATGACTTTATGCAATTCTTTAGTAAGAAAATTGAAGTCATTAGAAAGGAGATTAAAGACAATGCGTCCCAGCTACAACGGGGTTCTATTAACACTGACACGATTGTATATACGGCGGATACTGCCCTCCAAAATACTTTCTCTCGTTTTGAGGAAATAACATTAGAGGAATTGTTACAACGTGTAAATGGAATAAAACAAACAACATGTTTACTTGACCCTCTTCCTGGGAAACTGATCAAGGAGCTCTTTGTATTATTAGGTCCATCAGTGCTAAATATTATAAACTTATCACTTTCCTCGGGCACTGTTCCCCTAGCATTCCAAAAAGCGGTTATTCATCCTCTATTTAAAAGACCTAACCTCGATCCTGACCTCATGGTAAACTACCGACCGGTGTCTCACCTTCCCTTTATTTAAAAAATCCTCGAAAAAATTGTTGCGGAGCAGTTAAATGAACACTTAGCGTCTAACAATCTATGTGAAACCTTTCAATCCGGTTTCAGGGCAAATCACTCCATGGAGACAGCCCTCGCAAAAATGACTAATGATCTATTGCTAACGATGGATTCTGATGCGTCATCTATGTTGCTGCTCCTCGATCTTAGCGCTGCTTTCGATACCGTCGATCACAATATTTTATTAGAACGTATCAAAACACAAATTGGTATGTCAGACTTAGCCCTGTCTTGGTTTAACTCTTATCTTACTGATAGGATGCAGTGTGTCTCCCATAACAATGTGACCTCGGACTACGTTAAGGTAACGTGTGGAGTTCCCCAGGGTTCGGTCCTTGGCCCTGCACTCTTCAGCATCTACATGCTGCCGCTAGGTGACATCATACGCAAATACGGTGTTAGCTTTCACTGTTATGCTGATGACACCCAACTCTACATGCCCCTAAAGCTGACCAACACGCCGGATTGTAGTTAGCTGGAGGCGTGTCTTAATGAAATTAAACAATGGATGTCCGCTAACTTTTTGCAACTCAACGCCAAAAAAACGGAAATGCTGATTATCGGTCCTGCTAGACACCGACCTCTATTTAATAATACAACTCTAACATTTGACAACCAAACAATTAAACAAGGCGACACGGTAAAGAATCTGGGTATTATCTTTGACCCAACTCTCTCCTTTGAGGCACACATTAAAAGCGTTACTAAAACGGCCTTCTTTCATCTCCGTAATATCGCTACAATTTGCTCCATTCTGTCCACTAAAGACGCTGAGATCATTATCCATGCGTTTGTTACGTCTCGCCTCGATTACTGTAACGTATTATTTTCGGGTCTCCCCATGTCTAGCATTAAAAGATTACATGTTGCGATCTGCTGCTCAGATCTTCACGTGTTTGTTTTTTCATTCTGTCTGACCCGTTTATTTCCTGTTTTTATCCATCACTATGGTTACACATCAGTCCACCTGCTAGTCTCGCCCCGCACACCTGCTAATAATTATCACCCTCCTATTTAAGCTCACCCTTTCTGTTTACTCATTCTCGGATCCTAATTTGCCCACGCGCATCAGTGACGACTCTCATCATTCTATGTATGTATTTTCTCGCTAGCTCTCACGCCAAGCCACTTTATTGTCTAGCTTTCATGCTAAATGTTTTGTTTACTCTTTTGTGTCCTCGTACCAAGTTTTAGTTTTCCTTGTTTTATCCTAGCTTTCACGCTAGCGTCTTTTGTTTACTTTTTCTCTTTACACCAGTATTTTTGTTCATAGACTTTTGTTATTAAATAAATACCTTATATCTTACCTTTGCTGTGTTCTGCTTCGACGCATCCACGGGAAAACTACACCGGCATTACCATGCCGAAGAAGAGTCTTCACAGTAGGATCCGAGCATTAAAAAGTTTTTCCGCGTCTGGCAACCACGAGGAGACCTTCGACGAAGGCACATGGAGGGTATTCCGAGCGATGGAGGCTGAAACTCTCCGATGCAATCCAGACGAAAGCATGATGTGGGACCTGGAGGGAAAACTGGTTCCGATCGATGCTTCCGGGAGCGGTGAGTTTCCCTCCCGCAGCGCTCGCGCTCGTCCGCGTAGGCGGAAGCCGCGAAGTATGGCTTCGTCGGGCGACAGTGACTTGCCCACTCCATGTCTCCCTCCTCACGAACACAGCAACCTACAGTCAGCACACAAAACCCCTACACCATTGTTTGGGGACCCAATAACACACTTTGCTAACAGTTTTACCGACTGGGCAAATTCCCAACTTGTGTCCCGCGCAGATGACGTCATTTCGTCGACGCCCCCCGGTAACGCAAACCCGTCTTCTGATGATGACGTCATCAACAAGGAATTTTTTGGGGAAGATTCGTTTTCTCAGCCATTTTCAAATGACAATAACATTAATAATAAGATACAAAAGTATCAGGATATTTTTTCTTATTATTCTAGTCAACCTCAGTCACCTAGTTTTTCTTCTAACCCACCGTTTAAACCTCATTCTCTGCCCAAGTCCAAGGTTTTTTCTCCCTTTTCAAAGGGACACTCTGGACAATATAGAGGGGAGGGGTCTGCCCGCCTCCAAACCTCCCACCACCCTCCCTTATGGTCAGTCCCTGACCACAGGGAACGGGTCTGGGATTCCCGTCTGGAGGGGGGGGCTACGGCCTATAGCTGTGTTGCGGAGGTAGGGCAGACGCTACCTCTTCTTAAAACTGCTAAACAAAAACCTCCATGTAGGCCACCTTTACCTGTTTTTCGGCCCGCTAAACGCTTAGCTCCTCCTAGTAGACCTCCTCCACCTGTGTTTCCCCCGGCCAAGTCTCAAGGGCCTTGTAGACCTCCTCCACCTGTTTTTCCCCCGGCCAAATCTCAACGGCCTTGTAGACCTCCTCCACCTGTGTTCTCCCCGGTCAAGTCACGCCCTCTTAGACCTCCTCCACCTGTGTTCAGTCTGTGCCCTAGTTCTAGTTTTAGTCACAGTCTCTCTCAGAGTTCGAGTCCCAGCCTTCTTCGTAGCCCATGCTCTAGTCCTACTCGTAGACCGACTTGTAGACTGAGTCGTAGTCCAAGTCCTGGTCCGAGTTTCCGTTCTGATTCTAGTTGTAGTCCTAGTCTTTCTCATAGTCGTCGTAGTCCTAGTTCCACTCGTAGACTGATCCGTAGTCCGAGTCCTGTTTCGAGTCCGGTCCCGAGTCTTGTTTCTTGCCTTTGTAATATTAGTACTGATTCCCCTCGTGGTCTTAGTCCGAACCCTAGTCCTTACCCAAGTTCTTGTCCGAGCCCCAGTGTTACTGTAAGTCCTAGTCTTTGTCCTAGTCCTTGCCCGAGCACCAGTTTGACCGTTTGTCCTAGTTCTTGCCCAAGCCCTGGTATGACTGTAAGTCCTGGTCGTTGCCCAAGCCCTTCTCAAAGCACTAGTGTGATTGTAAGTCCTGGTCCTCTCTCAAGTCCTTGCCCGAGTCCTAGTGTTTGTCTTATCACTCATCATAGTCCTGCTCACAGCCAGTCCCCTAGTTCTCCTCGGCAGACCCCTGTGCCTGCTCCTCGGCTGAAGCCGACACCTGCTCCTCGGCTGAAGCCGACACCTGCTCCTCGGCTGAAGCCGACACCTGCTCCTCGGCTGAAGCCGACACCTGCTCCTCGGCTGAAGCCGACACCTGCTCCCAGGCTGAAGCCGACACCTGCTCCCAGGCTGGTTCTCACACCAGCACATGACTCTGACCTGGTTTTCACGCCAGAAAATGTTTCTAGCCTTGTTCTCACGCCAGTTTCAGACTCTAAACTGGTTCTCACGCCAGCACAAACTCCAAGGCTGGAGCCCACTCCGGTACCAGCACCACGACAGGTACCGGTGCCAGCTCCGCGCCGCCAAGCACCGCCGACGACGGGGCTGGAGCCCACACCAGCGTCGACGACGGGGCTGGAGCCCACACCAGCGTCGACGACGGGGCTGGAGCCCACACCAGCGTCGACGACGGGGCTGGAGCCCACACCAGCGTCGACGACGGGGCTGGAGCCCACACCAGCGTCGACGACGGGGCTGGAACCCACACCAGCACCACCGACGACTACGCCTGCATTCACGTCGATGACGACTCCTGCGGCTCCCAGGCCGCCTCCGACGACTCCTGCGGCTCCCAGGCCGCCTCCGACGACTCCTTCGGCTGCAGCACCCGCATCATCCTCGCCAGCTGCACTCGGGCCTGCTTTGGCTGCAGTCCCCGCACCCTCGTCTGCTGCTTCCAAGCCTGCTGGGATTTCGGTGCTGAGGCGTCGTCCACCACGTCGATCACGGGCGTGGCCTCTGCGAGGTCATCCTCCTCGCCAGACACTCCCTCCATGTCGGCCACGGATGTGGTCGTGCCCGGGTCGTCCGCCTCGCCGGGCACCTCATCCTGCGAGGCGGCCACTAATGTGGCCTTTTCGAGGTCGCCCGCCAAAAGTTTTTCGGCAGCAGCGTTCCACCCGCCGCCGCCACATGATGTGTCCTCGGTGGATTCGGGGACATGCGATCTGGCGACCCTCCGCCCTCCCTTCGTTTGTGAACTTTCTGGTTTTGGGGAGGGGGTTCAAGTTTTTGTTTGTTTTTTAAGACATCTGGTATCTGTCTTTTGTTGGGGGGGGAATACTGTTGCGATCTGCTGCTCAGATCTTCACGTGTTTGTTTTTTCATTCTGTCTGACCCGTTTATTTCCTGTTTTTATCCATCACTATGGTTACACATCAGTCCACCTGCTAGTCTCGCCCCGCACACCTGCTAATAATTATCACCCTCCTATTTAAGCTCACCCTTTCTGTTTACTCATTCTCGGATCCTAATTTGCCCACGCGCATCAGTGACGACTCTCATCATTCGTATGTATTTTCTCGCTAGCTCTCACGCCAAGCCACTTTATTGTCTAGCTTTCATGCTAAATGTTTTGTTTACTCTTTTGTGTCCTCGTACCAAGTTTTAGTTTTCCTTGTTTTATCCTAGCTTTCACGCTAGCGTCTTTTGTTTACTTTTTCTCTTTACACCAGTATTTTTGTTCATAGACTTTTGTTATTAAATAAATACCTTATATCTTACCTTTGCTGTGTTCTGCTTCGACGCATCCACGGGAAAACTACACCGGCATTACCATGCCGAAGAAGAGTCTTCACATTACAGTTGGAACAAAATGCGGCTGCTAGACTTTTGACAAGAACAAGAAAGTTTGATCACATTACGCCTGTACTGTATATACCTTTATATACATATATACATACATATATACCTGTACTGTATATACCTTTATATACATATATACATACATATATACCTATACTGTATATACCTTTATATACATATATACATACATATATACCTATACTGTATATACCTTTATATACATATATACATACATATATACCTATACTGACTCACCTGCACTGGCTTCCTGTGCACTTAAGATGTGACTTTAAGGTTTTACTACTTACGTATAAAATACTACACGGTCTAGCTCCATCCTATCTTGCCGATTGTATTGTACCATATGTCCCGGCAAGAAATCTGCCTTCAAAGGACTCCGGCTTATTAGTGATTCCCAAAGCCCAAAAAAAAGTCTGCGGGCTATAGAGCATTTTCCGTTGGGGCTCCAGTACTCTGGAGCCCAAAATGTATTAATATTAAATATATGTTTAGTTTATTAAAATTAAATACATGTTTTTGTATTAATATTAAAAACATGTTTAGTGTATTAATATTAAATACATGTTTAGTGTATAAATGTTAAATACATGTTTAGTGTATAAATATTAAATACATGTTTAGTGTATTAATATTAAATATGTTTAGTTTATTAAAATTAAATACATGTTTTTGTATTAATGTTAAATACATGTTTAGTGTATCAATATTAAATACATGTTTAGTGTATTAATATTAAATACATGTTTAGTGTATGAATATAAGTGTATGAGAAACCAAACTTATGTAAAAAAAAAATAAAAGAAACAAAAAAAAGGAAAAAGAGAGAGAGAGAGAGAGACGGAGAGGACCGGACTTATTAAGAGGGAACGTGCGCCCTCCTGTGGACTTCTGCCGCAACTGCACACATAAAGAAATTCATTATTTCCAAGTGTGCCTTATTTAGAGGATAATAAATACATGTTTACTGTATGAATATTAAATATATGATTAGTATATAATTACATATATGTTTGGTATATGATTATTAAATACATGTTCAGTGTATTAATATTAAATACATGTTTAGTGTATGAATATTAAATACATGGTTACTGTATGAAAATTAAATATATGATTAGTGTATACTTACATATACGTTTAGTATATGATTATTAAATATATAATCAGTGTATTAATATTAAATACATGTTTAGTGTATGAATATTAAATACATGGTTACTGTATGAAAATTAAATATATGATTAGTGTATACTTACATATACGTTTAGTATATGATTATTAAATATATAATCAGTGTATTAATATTAAATACATATTTAGTGTATGAATATTAAATTAATGTTTAATGTATTAATATTAAATACATGTTAAGTGTATACATATTAAATACATGTTTAGTGTATAAATAATAACTACATGTTTAGTTTATTAAAATTAAATACATATTTTTGTATTAATATTAAATACATGTTTAGTGTATAAATAATAACTACATGTTTAGTGTATGAATATTAAATACATGTTTAGTGTATTCATATTAAATACATGTTTAGTGTATTAATATTAAATATATGTTTAGTTTATTAAAATTAAATACATGTTTTTGTATTAAAATTAAATACATGTTTAGTGTATAAATATTAAATACATGTTTAGTGTATTAATATTAAATACATGTTTAGTGTATGAATATAAGTGTATGAGAAACCAAACTTATGTAAAAAAAAAAATAAAAGAAACAAAAAAAAGGAAAAAGAGAGAGAGAGAGAGACGGAGATGACCGGACTTATTAAGAGGGAACGTGCGCCCTCCTGTGGACTTCTGCCGCAACTGCACACATAAAGAAATTCATTATTTCCAAGTGTGCCTTATTTAGAGGATAATAAATACATGTTTACTGTATGAATATTAAATATATGATTAGTATATAATTACATATACGTTTAGTATATGATTATTAAATACATGTTTAGTGTATGAATATTAAATACATGTTTAGTGTATAAATATTAAATACACGTTTACTGTAAAAATATTAAATACATTTTTAGTGTATTAATATTAATTATATGTTTAGTTTATTAAAATTAAATACATGTTTTTGTATTAATATTAAATACATATTAAGTGTAAGAATAATAACTACATGTTTATTGAATGAATATTAAATACATGTTTAGTGTATAAATATTTAATACATGTTTAGTGTATTAATATTAAATACATTTTTAGTGTATAAAAGTTAAATACATGTTTAGTTTATTAAAATTAAATACATGTTTTTGTATTAATATTAAATACATGTTTAGTGTATACATGTTAAATACATGTTTAGTTTATTAAAATTAAATACATGTTTTTGTATTAATATTAAATACATGTTTAGTGTATTAATATTAAATACATGTTTAGTGTATAAATGTTAAATACATGTATAGTGTATAAATATTAAATAAATGTTTAGTGTATTAATATTAAATATATGTTTAGTTTATTAAAATTAAATACATGTTTTTGTATTAATATTAAATACATGTTTAGTGTATAAATATTAAATACATGTTTAGTCTATTAAAATTAAATACATGTTTTTGTATTAATATTAAATACATGTTTAGTGTATTAATATTAAATACATGTTTAGTGTATAAATATCAAGTACATGTTTAGTGTATTAATATTAAATATTTTTAGTTTATTAAAATTAAATACATGTTTTTGTATTAATATTAAATACATGTTTAGTGTATAAATATTAAAAACATGTTTTGTGTATGAATGTTAAATACATGTTTAGTGTGTGAATATTAAAAACATGTTTAGTGTATAAATATCAAATACATGTTTAGTGTATGAATATTAAATACATGTTTAGTGTATAAATATTAAATACATGTTTAGTGTATTAATATTAAATATATGTTTAGTCTATTAAAATTAAATACAAGTTTTTGTATTAATATTAAATACATGTTTAGTGTATTAATATTAAATACATGTTTAGTGTATTAATATTAAATATATGATTAGTTTATTAAAAATAAATACATGTTTTTGTATTAATATTAAATACATGTTTAGTGTATTAATATTAAAAACACGTTCAGTGTATGAATATTAAATAAATGTTTAGTTTATGAATATTAAATACATGTTTAGTGGATAAATAATAAATACATATTTAGTGTATTAATATTAAATACATATTTAGTGTATTAATATTAAATATGTGTTTACTTTATTAAAATTAAATACATGTTTTTGTATTAATATTAAATACATGTTTAGTGTATGAATATTAAATACACGTTTAGTGTATGAATATTAAATACATGTTTAGTTTATGAATATTAAATACATGTTTAGTGGATGAATAATAAATACATATTTAGTGTATTAATATTAAATATGTGTTCACTTTATTAAAATTAAATACATGTTTTTGTATGAATATTAAATACACGTTTAGTGTATGAATATTAAATACATGTTTAGTTTATGAATATTAAATACATGTTTAGTGGATGAATAATAAATAAATATTTAGTGTATTAATATTAAATACATGTTTAGTGTATAAATATTAAATACATGTTTAGTGTATAAATATTAAATACATGTTTAGTGTATTAATATTAAATATGTGTTCACTTTATTAAAATTAAATACATGTTTTTGTATTAATATTAAATACATGTTTAGTGTATAAATATTAAATACATGTTTAGTGTATTAATATTAAATACATGTTTAGTGAATAAATATATGTGTATGAGAAACCAAACGTATGTAAAAAAAAATAAAAGAAATAAAAAAAAGGAAAAAGAGAGAGATAGAGAGACGGAGAGGACCGGACTTATTAAGAGGGAACGTGCGCCCTCCTGTGGACTTCTGCCGCAACTGCACACATAAAGAAATGCATTATTTCCAAGTGTGCCTTATTTAGAGGATAATAAATACATGTTTACTGTATGAATATTAAATATATGATTAGTATTCATCCATCCATCCATCATCTTCCGCTTATCCGAGGTCGGGTCGCGGGGGCAGCAGCCTAAGCAGGGAAGCCCAGACTTCCCTATCTCCAGCCACTTCGTCTAGCTCTTCCCGGGGGATCCCGAGGCGTTCCCAGGCCAGCCGGGAGACATAGTCTTCCCAACGTGTCCTGGGTCTTCCCCGTGGCCTCCTACCAGCTGGACGTGCCCTAAACACATCCCTAGGGAGGCGTTCGGGTGGCATCCTGACCAGATGCCCGAACCACCTCATCTGGCTCCTCTCGATGTGAAGGAGCAGCGGCTTTACTTTGAGTTCCTCCCGGATGGCAGAGCTTCTCACCCTATCTCTAAGGGAGAGCCCCGCCACCCGGCGGAGGAAACTCATTTCAGCCGCTTGTACCCGTGATCTTATCCTTTCGGTCATGACCCAAAGCTCATGACCATAGGTGAGGATGGGAACGTAGATCGACCGGTAAATTGCGAGCTTTGCCTTCCGGCTCAGCTCCTTCTTCACCACAACGGATCGATACAACGTCCGCATTACTGAAGACGCCGCACCGATCCGCCTGTCGATCTCACGATCCACTCTTCCCCCACTCGTGAACAAGACTCCTAGGTACTTGAACTCCTCCACTTGGGGCAGGGTCTCCTCCCCAACCCGGAGATGGCACTCCACCCTTTTCCGGGCGAGAACCCTGGACTCGGACTTGGAGGTGCTGATTCTCATTCCGGTCGCTTCACACTCGGCTGCGAACCGATCTAGTGAGAGCTGAAGATCCCGACCAGATGAAGCCATCAGGACTACATCATCTGCAAAAAGCAGAGACCTAATCCCGTGGCCACCAAACCGGAACCCCTCAACGCCTTGGCTGCGCCTAGAAATTCTGTCCATAAAAGTTATGAACAGAATCGGTGACAAAGGACAGCCTTGGCGGAGTCCAACCCTCACTGGAAACGTGTCCGACTTACTGCCAGCAATGCGGACCAAGCTCTGACACTGATCATACAGGGAGCGGACTGCCACAATAAGACAGTCCGATACCCCATACTCTCTGAGCACTCCCCACAGGACTTCCCGAGGGACACGGTCGAATGCCTTCTCCAAGTCCACAAAGCACATGTAGACTGGTTGGGCAAACTCCCATGCACCCTCAAGAACCCTGCCGAGAGTATAGAGCTGGTCCACAGTTCCACGACCAGGACGAAAACCACACTGTTCCTCCTGAATCCGAGGTTCGACTATCCGGCGAAGCCTCCTCTCCAGTACACCTGAATAAACCTTACCGGGAAGGCTGAGGAGTGTGATCCCACGATAGTTGGAACACACCCTCCGGTCCCCCTTCTTAAAGAGAGGGACCACCACCCCGGTCTGCCAATCCAGAGGTACCGCCCCCGATGTCCAAGCGATGCTGCAGAGTCTTGTCAACCAAGACAGCCCCACAGCATCCAGAGCCTTAAGGAATTCCGGGCGGATCTCATCCACCCCCGGGGCCTTGCCGCCGAGGAGCTTTTTAACTACCTCAGCGACCTCAGCCCCAGAAATAGGAGAGTCCACTACAGATTCCCCAGGCACCGCTTCCTCAAAGAAAGACGTGTTGGTGGGATTGAGGAGGTCTTCGAAGTATTCCCTCCACCGATCCACAACATCCGCAGTCAAAGTCAGCATAACACCATCCGCACCATACACGGTGTTGATAGTGCACTGCTTCCCCTTCCTGAGGCGCCGTATGGTGGTCCAGAATCGCTTCGAAGCCGTCCGGAAGTCGTTTTCCATGGCTTCCCCGAACTCTTCCCATGTCCGAGTTTTTGCCTCCGCGACCGCTAAAGCTGCACACCGCTTGGCCCGTCGGTACCCGTCCACTGCCTCCGGAGTCCTATGAGCCAAAAGAACCCGATAGGACTCCTTCTTCAGCTTGACGGCATCCCTCACTGCTGGTGTCCACCAACGGGTTCTGGGATAACCGCCACAACAGGCACCAACAACCTTGCGGCCACAGCTCCAATCAGCCGCCTCGACAATAGAGGTTTGGAACATGGTCCACTCGGACTCAATGTCCCGCACCTCCCTCGTGACATGTTCAAAGTTCTCCCGGAGGTGTGAATTGAAACTCTCTCTGACAGGAGACTCTGCCAGACGTTCCCAGCAGACCCTCACAATGCGTTTGGGCCTGCCAGGTCTGTCCGGCATCCTCCCCCACCATCGCAGCCAACTCACCACCAGGTGGTGATCGGTAGAAAGCTCCGCCCCTCTCTTCACCCGAGTGTCCAAAACATGAGGCCGCAAATCCGATGACACAACTACAAAGTCGATCATGGAACTGCGGCCTAGGGTGTCCTGGTGCCAAGTGCACATATGGACACCCTTATGTTTGAACATGGTGTTTGTTATGGACAATCCGTGACGAGCACAAAAGTCCAATAACAAAACACCACTCGGGTTTAGATCCGGGCGACCATTCTTCCCAATCACGCCTCTCCAGGTTTCACTGTCGTTGCCAACATGAGCGTTGAAGTCTCCCAGTAGGAAAAGGGAATCACCCGGGGGAGCACTTTCCAGTACTCCCTCGAGTGTACCCAAAAAGGGTACTCTGAACTGCTGTTTGGTGCGTAAGCACAAACAACAGTCAGGACCCGTCCCCCCACCCGAAGGCGAAGGGAAGCTACCCTCTCGTCCACTGGGTTGAACTCAAACGTGCAGGCTTTGAACCGGGGGGCAACAAGAATTGCCACCCCAGCCCGTCGCCTCTCACTGCCGGCAACGTCAGAGTGGAAGAGGGTCCAGTCCCTCTCGAGAGAACTGGTTCCAGAGCCCTTGCTGTGCGTCGAGGTGAGTCCGACTATATCCAGCCGGAACTTCTTTACTTCGCGCACTAGCTCAGGCTCTTTCCCCCCCAGGGAGGTGACGTTCCACGTCCCAAGAGCTAGCTTCTGTAGCCGAGGATCGGACCGCCAAGTGCCCTGCCTTCGGCTGTCGCCCAGCTCACAATGCACCCGACCTCTATGGCCCCTCCCATGAGTGGTGAGCCCATTGGAGGGATGACCCACGTTGCCTCTTCGGGCTGTGCCCGGCCGGGCCCCACGGGGACAGGCCCGGCCACCAGGTGCTCGCCATCGTGCCCCAACTCCGGGCCTGGCTCCAGAGGGGGGCCCCGGTGACCCACGTCCGGGCGAGGGAAATCTGAGTCCATTATGTTGTAATTCCATATAAGTCTTTGAGCTGCTCTTTGTCTGATCACTCACCTAGGACCTGTTTGTCTTGGGAGACCCTACCAGGGGGCATGAAAGCCCCCAGACAACATAGCTCCTAGGATCATGGGGACACGCAAACTCCTCTACCACGGTAAGGTGGCAGCTCAGAGAGGAGAAATGATTAGTATATATTATGATTAGTATATAATTACATATATGTTTAGTATATGATTATTAAATACATTAAATACATATGATTATTAAATACATGTTCAGTGTATTAATATTAAATACATGTTTAGTGTATGAATATTAAATACATGTTTAATGTATAAATATTAAATACATGTTTAGTGTATGAATATTGAATACATGTTTAGTGTATGAATATTAAATACATGTTCAGTGTATTAATATTAAATACATGTTTAGTGTATTAATATTAAAAACATGTTTAGTGTATAAATATTAAATACATGTTTAGTGTATTAATATTAAATACATGTTTAGTGTATTCATATTAAATATATGTTTAGTTTTTTAAAATTAAATACATGTTTTTGTATTAATATTAAATACATGTTTGGTGTATGAATATTAAATACATGTTTAGTGTATAAATATTAAATACATGTTTAGTGTATTAATATTAAAAACACGTTTAGTGTATAAATATTAAATACATGTTTAGTGTATTAATATTAAATACATGTTTAGTGTATTCATATTAAATATATGTTTAGTTTATTAAAATTAAATACATGTTTTTGTATTAATATTAAATACATGTTTGGTGTATGAATATTAAATACATGTTTAGTGTATAAATATTAAATACATGTTTAGAGTATAAGTATTAAATACATGTTTAGTGTATTAATATTAAATCAATGTTTAGTGTATAAATATTAAATACATGTTTAGTGTATTAATATTAAATATATGTTTTGTTTATTAAAATTGAATACATGTTTTTGTATTAATATTAAATACATGTTTGGTGTATGAATATTAAATACATGTTTAGTGTATAAATATTAAATACATGTTTAGTGTATAAATATTTAATACATGTTTAGTGTATTAATATTAAATACATTTTTAGTGTATAAAAGTTAAATACATGTTTAGTGTGTGAATATTAAATACATGTTTGGTGTATGAATATTAAATACATGTTTAGAGTATAAGTATTAAATACATGTTTAGTGTATTAATATTAAATCAATGTTTAGTGTATAAATATTAAATACATGTTTAGTGTATTAATATTAAATATATGTTTAGTTTATTAAACTTAAATACATGTTTAGTGTATTAATATTAAATACATGTTTAGTGTATAAATATAAGTGTATGAGAAACCAAACTTATGTAAAAAAAAATAAAAGAAACAAAAAAAAGGAAAAAGAGAGAGAGAGACGGAGAGGACCGGACTTATTAAGAGGGAACGTGCGCCCTCCTGTGGACTTCTGCCGCAACTGCACACATAAAGAAATTCATTATTTCCAAGTGTGCCTTATTTAGAGGATAATAAATACATGTTTACTGTATGAATATTAAATATATGATTAGTATTTAATTACATATATGTTTGGTATATAATTATTAAATACATGTTCAGTGTATTAATATTAAATACATGTTTAGTGTACTAATATTAAATACATGTTTAGTGTATTAATATTAAATATATTGGGGGGGCAGACTTATTAAGAGGGAACGTGCGCCCTCCTGTGGACTTCTGCCGCAACTGCACACATAAAGAAATTCATTATTTCCAAGTGTGCCTTATTTAGAGGATAATAAATTCATGTTTACTGTATGAATATTAAATATATGATTAGTATATAATTACATATATGTTTGGTATATAATTATTAAATACATGTTCAGTGTATTAATATTAAATACATGTTTAGTGTATAAATATTAAATACATGTTTAGTGTATGAATATTAAATACATGTTTGGTGTATTAATATTAAACATATGTTTGGTTTATTAAACTTAAATACATGTTTTTGTATAAATATTAAATAGATGTTTAGTGTATTAATATTAAATACACGTTTAGTGTATGAATATTAAATATATGATTAGTGTATAATTACATATACGTTTAGTATATGATTATTAAATACATGTTCAGTGTATTAATATTAAATACATGTTTAGTGTATGAATATTAAATACATGTTTAGTGTATAAATATTAAATACATGTTTAATGTATTAATATTAAATACATGTTAAGTGTATAAATATTAAATACATATTTAGTGTATTAATATTAAAAAAATGTTTACTTTATTAAAATTAAATACATGTTTAGTGTATTAATATTAAATATATGTTGAGTGTATAAATAATAACTACATGTTTAGTGCCATCCATCCATCCATCCATTTTCTACCGCTTTTTCCCTTTCGGGGTCGCAGGGGGCGCTGGCGCCTATCTCAGCTACAATCGGGCGGAAGGCGGGGTACACCCTGGACAAGTCGCCACCTTATGGCAGGGCCAACACAGATAGACAGACAACATTCACACTCACATTCACACACTAGGGACCATTTAGTGTTGCCAATCAACCTATCCCCAGGTGCATGTCTTTGGAGGTGGGAGGAAGCCGGAGTACCCGGAGGGAACCCACGCAGTCACGGGGAGAACATGCAAACTCCACACAGAAAGATCCCGAGCCTGGATTTGAACCCAGGACTGCAGGACCTTCGTATTGTGAGGCAGACGCACTAACCCCTCTTGCACCGTGAAGCCTGTTACACATGTTTAGTGTATGAATATTAAATACATGTTTAGTGTATTAATATTAAATACATGTTTAGTGTATTAATATTAAATATATGTTTAGTTTATTAAAATTAAATACATGTTTTTGTATTAATATTAAATACATGTTTAGTGTATAAAAGTTAGATACATGTTTAGTGTATAAATATTAAATACATTATTAGTGTATTAATATTAAATATATGTTTAGTTTATTAAAATTAAATACAAGTTTTTGTATTAATATTAAATACATGTTTAGTGTATTAATATTAAATACATGTTTAGTGTATAAATGTTAAATACATGTTTAGTGTATAAATATTAAATACATGTTTAGTGTATTAATATTAAATATGTTTAGTTTATTAAAATTAAATACATGTTTTTGTATTAATATTAAAAACATGTTTAGTGTATAAATGTTAAATACATGTTTGGTGTATAAATATTAAATACATGTTTAGTGTATTAATATTAAATATATGTTTAGTTTATTAAAATTAAATACATGTTTTTGTATTAATATTAAATACATGTTTAGTGTATTAATATTAAATACATGTTTAGTGTATAAATGTTAAATACATGTTTAGTTTATAAATAATAACTACATGTTTAGTGTATAAATATTAAATACATGTTTAGTGTATTAATATTAAATATATGTTTAGTTTATTAAAATTAAATACAAGTTTTTGTATTAATATTAAATACATGTTTAGTGTATAAATGTTAAATACATGTTTAGTGTATTAATATTAAATACATGTTTAGTGTATAAATGTTAAATACATGTTTAGTGTATAAATATTAAATACATGTTTAGTGTATTAATATTAAATATGTTTAGTTTATTAAAATTAAATACATGTTTTTGTATTAATATTAAAAACATGTTTAGTGTATAAATGTTAAATACATGTTTGGTGTATAAATATTAAATACATGTTTAGTGTATTAATATTAAATATATGTTTAGTTTATTAAAATTAAATACATGTTTTTGTATTAATATTAAATACATGTTTAGTGTATTAATATTAAATACATGTTTAGTGTATAAATGTTAAATACATGTTTAGTTTATAAATAATAACTACATGTTTAGTGTATAAATATTAAATACATGTTTAGTGTATTAATATTAAATATATGTTTAGTTTATTAAAATTAAATACAAGTTTTTGTATTAATATTAAATACATGTTTAGTGTATAAATGTTAAATACATGTTTAGTGTATTAATATTAAATATATGTTTAGTTTATTAAAATTAAATACATGTTTTTGTATTAATATTAAATACATGTTTAGTGTATTAATATTAAACACATGTTTACTGTATAAATATTAAATATATGTTTATTTTATTAAAATCAAATACATGTTTTTGTATTAATATTAAATACATGTTTAGTGTATTAATATTAAATACATGTTTAGTGTATAAATATTTAATACATGTTTACTGTATTAATATTAAATACATTTTTAGTGTATAAATAATAACTACATGTTTAGTGTATTAATATTAAATATTTTTAGTTTATTAAAATTAAATACATGTTTTTGTATTATTAAATACATGTTTAGTGTATTAATATTAAATACATGTTTAGTGTATAAATATTTAATACATGTTTACTGTATTAATATTAAATACATTTTTAGTGTATAAATATCAAATACATGTTTAGTGTATTAATATTAAATATTTTTAGTTTATTAAAATTAAATACATGTTTTTGTATTAATATTAAATACATGTTTAGTGTATAAATATTAAAAACATGTTTAGTGTATAAATGTTAAATACATGTTTAGTGTGTAGATATTAAAAACATGTTTAGTGTATAAATATAAAATACATGTTTAGTGTATGAATATTAAATACATGTTTAGTGTATTAATATTAAATACATGTTTAGTGTATTAATATTAAATACATGTTTAGTGTATAAATGTTAAATACATGTTTAGTGTATAAATATTAAATACATGTTTAGTGTATAAATAATAACTACATGTTTAGTGTATGAATATTAAATATATGTTTAGTTTATTAAAATTAAATACATGTTTTTGTATTAATATTAAATACATGTTTAGTGTGTTAATATTAAATACATGTTTAGTGTATGAATGTTAAATACATGTTTAGTGTATAAATATTAAATACATGTTTAGTATATTAATATTAAAAATATGTTTAGTCTATTAAAATTAAATACATGTTTTTGTATTAATATTAAATACATGTTTAGTGTATGAATATTAAATACATGTTTAGTGTATTCATATTAAATACTTGTTTAGTGTATTAATATTAAATATCCTGCCTTCCTTAAGCACACTTGTACACGAAGGCAGTAAGTTCAACACCTTCCGCTCATCAAAACTCTGAACACCAGGTTGACTGATGGAGGCCAGGTTTATTGACAATTGAAAGGGTGAAACTGTAGGACACAAACATTGTCAATGCCTGAATTAAATGAACTTAATAATGTCATATCACAGACCACAGACTATCAAGTATTCCATTTGAATTAAATCTAAGTTTAACTTTGTCACACTTTACCGTATGTATGGTTATAATTATTAAATACAAGTGACAAATGAGCATTCTGCTGTTTACCGGTAAATTGTCTTAAGTAACAGTACAACAAACGTCCACTAGATGGAGGCAGATGACAACAAATGAAAGTTAGCTGACGTGAACAAGTGATGAAATCAGATATCGTCTAACATCGTTAAACACACACATTTCACAGCTAAGTATGATTCATTGTGTACTATAAACATTAAAGATAGGTACATACCAACGATGCCATGAACAGCATAAGGTGTAATAGTTGTTTGCTGAGAAACACGAGGAGTGAAGTGGAGTTGTGCACACCAGTTTGAAATGTTTCCGGAATCTAAACACGTGACCTACCTACGCGTTTCTTATAGGTACAGCTCACTTAGCAGAACCAATTGAAATGACTTAGCAATAAACATACACTAAATAGAGTAATCTTAATAACTGGCGCAGAACACTCCCCGCCTGGCATTTTAAAATGTCACCACCTAAATGTCCATACAGCTCTTATTGTTCCTTATCAGGAACAAGAAGGAGGACTGTCTCAGAAATGGGACGCAGGAAGAGTTTAGTCCCATCTTTCCTGTAGACCTTGATCTCCACTTGCCGCACCTTACCATCTTTGCTTGGAAAGACTTGAGTAATCGAGCCCAGAGGCCACTCGTTTCTTGCAAGCTGGTTGTCTTTGAGAAGGACAATACTCCCAAGCTGAAGGTCTGGGGTGGAGGCCGTCCACTTTCTCCGTGGTTGAAGTGATGCAAGGTATTGTCTCTTCCATCTATTCCAGAAAGTTTGGGCAAGATGTTGGACTTGGCGCCACTGGGACTTGTGAAGGTCTTTGATCCAATCACCGACTGGGGCAGAAGGAAGACTCACTTTTTGGGTGAGGAGGGTTGCTGGAGTAAGGATGAGGGGGTCGTCCGGGTCAGTAGACACTGGGATCAGAGGTCTGGCATTAATGATTGCAGAAACCTCTGCCATCAGTGTAGTGAGTGCTTCGTGAGTGAGTCGTGAAGCTCCTAGCTGGAGGAACATGGAGTCCAGAATCCTTCGTGCTACTCCAATCATCCTCTCCCATGAACCACCCATATGAGAGGCATGAGGAGCGTTGAACTTCCATTCACATCTTTGATCCAAGAGATACTTCTCAACCGAAGCATTAATGATGTTTGAGGAGATCTTCAGCTCTTTGCACGCGCTGACAAAGTTAGTTCCTCGGTCTGAACGAATGAGCTTCACAGGGCCCCTAACAGCAAGGAAACGCCGAAGAGCGTTGATGAAGCTTGACGTGTCTAGAGATTCTATTACCTCGATGTGGACAGCTCGAACACTCATGCAGGTAAATAACACTGCCCACCGTTTACTCTGAGCGAAGCCACCTCTTGTACGTCGTGAAGACACACCCCACGGTCCGAACACATCCAAGCCAACATTTGTGAATGGAGGTTCAGTAGAGAGGCAATCTTCCGGAAGGTCGGCCATCTTCTGTGTCTGACGGGGGCCTCGTAGTTTACGACATACTACACATGCATGAATCACACTGCTCACCCGTCTTTTTCCACCAACTATCCAGAATCCGCCACTGCGTATGGCACCCTCGGTGAACAGTCGCCCTTGATGTTGAGTTTTCTCATGATAGTGTCGGATCAAGAGTATTGCTACATGATGACTGCCGGGAATAATGATGGGGGTTTTCTCTTGTTGCTGAAGTTGAGCTTCTTTGATACGACCTCCAACTCTCAGAAGACCGTCATTATCAATGAAAGGATCGAGGGCTTTGAGGGGGCTGTCTTTAGAAATACTTTCCTCCTTCTGCAGACAGGTGTACTCATCAGCGTAGATCTCCCGTTGAACAGTGCAGATGATGATTTGCTCAGACTGTGAGAGTTCGTTTGTAGAGATCGCCGCGTGACGGAGATGGGAGTCTTTGCAAACATTGTCTTTGGTTGCAGGGTTCCTCTGGAAGCGGCGAGCAATATGGATAAGGTGACCGACTGCATGGGTCAACGATTTCCAACTTGAAAACTTGGAGAAGCGTTGAGATCCAAGTAGTCTGCTTGACATGGTCGTGCTCATTGTTGACACTAGCGGACGGATGTCTGGATCCGATGAAGGGTCAATTAGCTCAAAGTTGTCTTCTTCAGACTGTTTTTTCAATTGCTCTTTCAGAAATAGGGGTCCACACAGCCAGCTGGTATCTGCGAGACGTGCAGCTGTAACGGACCTTGTAGCGATATCTGCCGGGTTGAGTTCTGTTGGCACATGTTGCCATTGTTCAGGGCGAGAAGACCTTCTTATCCTTAGTACTCGGTTGCTGACGTACACGTAGAAGCGTCTGGTCTCATTCTTGATGTAACCGAGTACTACCTTACTGTCACTGTAAAAGATGGTCTCATCCAGTTGTGTGTCGATTTCTGAAGTGATGAGCTCTGCCAGTTCTACAGCAAGGACAGCTGCGCAAAGCTCAAGCCTCGGCACCGTATGTTCGTTAAGGGGGGCCAACTTAGCCTTTCCCATAGCAAACCCTACATGGATGATACCCTCTGTATCTGTTAGCCTGAGATAGGCTACAGCAGCGATTGCCTTTGTAGAGGCGTCACAAAAGACACATAGCTCTCGTCGCAACATTCCTGCCAGAGAAGGTTCTGCATATGTCCGAGGTACCTGGAGACTTCCCAGATCTTCTAGAGAGGATCGCCATGTGACCCATGTCTGTTTCATGTCTTGTGGGAGGGAAGAGTCCCAGTCGCCGTGATCTCTTGTAAGCTCTCGTAAGATGGATTTGCCTTGAATAGTGACTGGGGCGATAAATCCAAGAGGATCGTAGATGCCATTAACAGTAGACAGGATGCCTCGGCGGGTGAAGGGTTTCTCTTCATTGCCCACCATGAAGATGAAGGTGTCGGACATCAAATTCCAGTTGAGGCCGAGACTGCGTTGCATTGGAAGATCATCAGCACCAAGATCCAGATCTTTGAAGTCGCTGGCGTGATCACGGGATGGGAAGGCCTCCATTACTTCTCTCCTGTTTGAGGCAATTTTATGCAATCGCAAGTTTGATGCTGAGAGAGTGTCTTGCGTTCTTTTGAGTAGGTTCACTGCTGCTTCTACAGAAGAGAAGGATTTCAAGCCGTCGTCCACGTAAAAGTCCCGATTGACGAACTGTTTGACGTCAGGGTCTCCAAACTCTGTGCTCTTCCGGAGACAGTAGATAGCCACTGCGGGAGAGGGGCTGTTGCCGAAGACGTGGACCCTCATGCGGTAGTCAATAATGTCTTTGGATGGGTCATTATCCCGGAACCACAGGAACCTCAAGAAGTTACGGTCCTCTTCCCTGACGAGGAAGCAGTAGAACATCTGTTCAATGTCCGCTGTTACTGCTACAGCTTCTTTGCGGAACCTGAGAAGTACCCCAAGCAGGCTGTTGTTGAGGTCGGGCCCAGTCAACAAGACATTGTTTAATGACACTCCTTTATGCTGAGCACTTGAGTCAAACACAATGCGAATGTTTCCAGGCTTCTTCGGGTGATACACACCAAAGGTTGGAAGATACCAGCGCTCTTCGCCTCCCTTCAGAGGAGGTGCTACTTCTGCATTATTTTTCTGAAACATATTTTCCATGAAGGTGAGAAAATGTTGTTTTAATGCAGGCTTCCTTTCAAGACTACGCGTCAGTGATGAAAGTCGATTTAAGGCCTGTACTTTGTTATCGGGGAGACGACGCCTTAGTGACTTGAAAGGCAGCGGAGCTACCCAGCTGTTGTTTTTATCTTTCTTTAAATTGTCTCTCATGATTTTCACGAAAGAAATGTCCTCAATTGATGGAGCAACTTTGTCATCATCCCTTGTCTGCTGAAACACTGTGGAGCCCAACTCTTCAGCTTCTCGACTGCATGTAAGAATCCCAGTTGTCTGTGTCTTAGGATAGTCTTTGTACTGAAACTGACTGCACCTCTCTTTCACCTGCAGGATGTTTGGGCATGGTTGAAAGATGGAGGGGCGTTTCCGTTCTGTTGCCTGGGTATAGAAGGCATTTACACTGTCTGGCTTGTGCACACCTCCCAAGCAGACATTACCAACTATCACCCACCCCAGGTCGAGTTTCTGTGCATAAGGAGCATCTCGAGGGCCGTTCAACTGTTTGCGAACTTTGTGAGCTGCGATAATGTCTCGGCCTAGGAGAAGCAGAATGGGTGTTCTCTGTTCGAGCTCTGGGATGAATTGAGCAATAGACTTCAGGTGGGGGTGATTAGATGCAGCATTGGGAGTTGGGATCTCTGACCTGTTGTTAGGGATGTCGTTGCATTCAACCAGACTTGGTAGAGGAAGACTGACTTTCCCGTCCATGGATTCGATCTGGTAACCTGTAGCTCTTCTCCCCATGGTTTCTGTTACTCCCGAACAGGTTCGGAGAGAGTATGGAGAGGGGGATCCTTGGACTTTGAAGGTGTCGAAGAACTCAGACCGGGCTAAGGATCTGTTGCTGTGTTCGTCAATGATAGCGTAGACCTTTATTGCCTTTTCTTGACGGTTGACGGGGTAGATTCTAACCAAACAGATTTTAGAGCATGATCTGTCACTTTGATCACCACCACAGACTGTAGTGCAGCTGCTGGCAACTTCTGAAAATGTTGGCCCCCCGCCATGCTTTGAAGAGGGGTATGGCTCCTCTGTCTGTGGTGCTGGTCCTGGATGGAGAGCAGAGTTATGTTTGTCACTCCCACATTCAGTGCATGTGGCTGTATACTTGCAGTCTCTAGCCATGTGTTTTGAAGACGTGCAACATTTAAAGCATATCTTGTGTTCTCTGAGGAATTCTTTCCTTTCTTCAATGGGTTTATCTCGGAAAGCTCGACATTTCCCCAGAAGGTGGGGTTTTTTATGAATTGGGCACAGACGTTCGGGGTTCTCAGCTTCAGCACTGTGTTCTGTAGGAGAGACTTCCATCTTGTGGACTGATATTTCTCTTGGTTTGGTTGTTCTAAAGGTCTTGTCTGTCTTTGCAAAGTCAGCTTGAACAGTAACGTTGAAACTAGGATCATTTCTGATTTTAGCCTGATGGAAAATAAAGTCCACAAATACTTCAAAAGGAGGGAATGAGACTCGAAAGTGTTCTTTGTAATTGGACCCAACAGACAGCCATTTCTCTTGCAGACTAGAGGGCAACTTCTGGACAAGAGGACTTATTCCTCTGGCTGTGTCGAGGTAGTGAAGGCAGGGAAGAGTTCCATCTGTCTTGGCCGCCTGCAGTTCCATAAGAAGGTCACTGAGCTCATGAAGTTTTGCATAGTCCTTGTAGGTGATTTTGGGGAAGTTGCTGATGCGTTGGAAAAGTGCCTCTTCGACTACTTCAGGGGCTCCGTAGCATGCGTCCAGTCTGTCCCATATCATCTGAAGTCCTCTTTGAGGTTGGCTAGCGTTGACAGCTCGAATACGTTTTGCATGTTCTCCTGACTCTTTCCCAAGCCACTTGACCAGCAAATCCATTTCCTCGCTGCATGTTAGATGAAGTCCTTTTACTGCGTTTTGAAAGGATTGTTGCCAAGCACTGTAACTCTCCGGCTGATCGTTGAATTGGGTCATACATGTAGTAACCAGTTCGCGTCGAGCAAAATATCTGATAGCATCATTCATATCTGATCTGTCATGATGAGCATTATGAGGAGTGTTATTGGATGTGTCTGGATACTGAAAACCATTTTTACTTGATCCCTGTTGGTTATGATAACCTTGAGTATTCTTGAAGGGTAGCGGCGTGGTCATAGAGGGTTGTGGCTGATTTACAGTTACTCTACTTGCTGCTGTTGGTGTGATGTTGGAAGCAGCTGGCCTCTCTACTGCTATGGACTGGAGAGTATGGTGATAGTTACTTGGTGCTGGGTCTAAACATAGATGGCTGCTTTCATTTTGAGATGGAAAATGAGGATGTGGATGCAGCCGGGGTTGAATGTGTGTGTAGCTGACCAACACTGTCCTGGATGAAGGGGTGAAGAGGGGCGTTGGATTGTGTGCCTCGCTCACGAGCACCATCCTGAGCGTATTCTTCTAATGCTACAGACGAATGTTCTTTTGACTGATCAGTGACATATTCTCTGGTCCGCTCTAGAGGGTCACAGGGAATCTGTTGAAGTGGGAACTTCCTGCTACTTCGCACACTGCCATCCATGCTGAGCGCTGCTTCTAGGGCCTCAGCCTCCGCTTCAGCTACAGCTGCATCTCTTTCGAGGGACATTTTCATCATTCGTGCTTCTAATTGGGCTTTTTCCATTGCTAGGATCATGTCTTTTTCTGCAAAGTTCAGTCGTGCTTTTACTGCCTCTGCGTTGGCACGGTCTAAAGCTGCAGCATTCCCTGCAGATGATTTTGTGGAGCCTGATGTGTAGGATCTAGACTTCAGCGACGGCTCCTTTGAATCCATGATGTATGCTCAGTGTGTAACTGTGTTACCTTATGCGATGAAGCCGTTGTTTCACTATCCTGCCTTCCTTAAGCACACTTGTACACGAAGGCAGTAAGTTCAACACCTTCCGCTCATCAAAACTCTGAACACCAGGTTGACTGATGGAGGCCAGGTTTATTGACAATTGAAAGGGTGAAACTGTAGGACACAAACATTGTACATGTAAATGCCTGAATTAAATGAACTTAATAATGTCATATCACAGACCACAGACTATCAAGTATTCCATTTGAATTAAATCTAAGTTTAACTTTGTCACACTTTACCGTATGTATGGTTATAATTATTAAATACAAGTGACAAATGAGCATTCTGCTGTTTACCGGTAAATTGTCTTAAGTAACAGTACAACAAACGTCCACTAGATGGAGGCAGATGACAACAAATGAAAGTTAGCTGACGTGAACAAGTGATGAAATCAGATATCGTCTAACATCGTTAAACACACACATTTCACAGCTAAGTATGATTCATTGTGTACTATAAACATTAAAGATAGGTACATACTGTTTTAATGTTAGATATCTTATTAAATGAAGACGCACACACAGAGTTGCCGTTCAGTCATTTTACCGGGTAACTTCAGAGTGATGCAAACATCCGGGTGCACCCCTCAAATCCCACCGGGTGAAACCCCTACATTGTAACATCTCCCCTTTTTTGAAAAAAAAACAAAAAAACAAAAAAAACAACAGAGAAGAAAAAAAACAACAACAGTCCCACCCAATTGTAAACAAAGGACCTATGAGGGAAGAACAGCACAACCGTGCTTTAACTAAACACGGCAGTGAAACACATTTAGCTCCTTAAACAAAGTCCCGGAGGTGTGCAGGCCTCCTAACAACCCTGCCGAATCTGGTGGTGACACCAGCTTGTGTCGTCTGAGGGTCCGGCTCAGCTGGTGAGCAGGATTGTGGTGTGACGTAGTCAGGTGAGCATGGTTGTGGTGTGACCCCACCCGGAGTTGGGGTGGGCGGGTTCCTGCCAGTTGCCTCTGATGTTGGTGACACCCCTGGCGATGGTCTCAGGTGTCTACGGTTGCGTCTCAGCACAGTCCCATTCTCCATTTTTACTGCATAGGACCTATTCCGGTCCTGTCGCACCACTGATGCAGGTGCCCAGTATGTGTGTCCGGCCACCTGTGACTGCACTCGCACCCGTTCTCCATTCTGAAGTGGTCTCAGGGGCTTTGCCCCTCTGTTGTAGTAGCGAGCCTGCCTGAGTTGGTTTTCTCGCACAGCTGAGTCAGTGTCCACTACAGCAGGTTTCAGTAGATTCTCACACATTGGTAACAATGTCTTTGTCCGACGGCTCATTAGTCTCTGAGCTGGACTGGCCTGAAAGCCTTGTGCTGGGGTGTTTCTGTGAGCAAGTATGGCCAAGTAGGGGTCTGACTTTGCCTGCAGTGCTTTCCCCATCAGCCTTTTAGCAGTCTTGACAGCAGACTCTGCTTTTCCATTGCTTTGAGGATAGGTAGGTGAAGATGTAACGTGTTCGAATTCCCAGGCCTGGCTAAATCTTTTGAATTCCTGTGAGCTATATTGTGGGCCGTTATCAGAGAACACCACGTCAGGCACACCATGGCGAGCGAAATGTGCTTTCAGCTTATGGATAACCGTGGTGGACCTGGTATCTGGTAGATAATCAACTTCCCAAAAATTGGAAAAATAGTCCACTGTCACTAAGTACTCATTGTTATTGAAGGTGAATATATCTGTGCCCACTTTTGCCCATGGCCTTAGTGGGAAGTCATGGCTCTGTAATGGTTCTTTCTGTTGCCGTGTGTCTTTTTCTCTGCAAACTTGGCAGTTTCCCATGTACGTTTTTAGCTGTTCATGCATACCCGGCCAGTACACACATTCTCTCGCTCTCCTCAGGCAGTTTTCTATCCCTAAATGTGATGCATGGATCTTTTCCTTCATTTCTTTTCTTAGAGCCGTCGGGATGACTGCCCTCTGTCCTCTAAAGATGACATTGTCCTGTACGCTTAGCTCATCCCGCATATCAAAATACGGCCTCACCTCATCCTCGACCTGCCCTTTATCATCTGGCCACCCCTGCAGTATTCTTCGTTTCAGCACCTGAAGGGCCTGGTCCCGTTCTGTCTCAGTTTGGATTCTCTGCCGTCTCTCCTCTGAAATGGGCAAATAATGAATCATGTTCACAGTTTCAATTTCAGCTTCCACTGACCCCTCAGTTGCACATTCCGGCAGGTACGCTCTGCTCAGTGTATCAGCTACCAGCATAAATCTGCCTGGAACAAACACTACTTCTATGTCATACTTTTGAAGTCTCAACAGCATTCTTTGTAAACGCTTTGGGGCGCTAAGCAGTGGTTTCTTTGTGATTGTTTCCAGAGGTTTATGGTCAGAGTGCACAACCACCTTTCTACCATACGTGTATTGGTGAAACTTTTCCATCCCAAATAATATAGCCAAGCACTCTTTTTCTATTTGTGCATATCCTCTCTCAGTGGAGGTGAGTGCCCTGCTGGCATATGCTATCGGCTGGCCTACCTGGAAGAGCGCTGCACCCAGTCCGGTTTCTGATGAATCACATTGGAGAGTGAGGTCCTCCGTTGGGTTGTAGTACTTCAGTACTGGTGCTGAGGCTATCATTTCTTTAATTTTCACAAAGGCAGTTTCCTGTATGTCAGTCCACTCCCATATCACATCCTTGTGAGTCAGTTGCCTCAGGACCTCACAGCTATCTGACAGGTGTGGGCAAAATTTTGCAAGGTAGTTAACCATTCCAAGCAATCTCTGAAGGCCCTTGATGTCGGCGGGTCTAGGCATTTCCTGTACTGCGCGTACCTTTTCAGGGTCAATTTTCAAGCCCTCCGATGTTAGTCTGTGACCTATGTACGGCACCTCCTTCTGCTTCAGCCTCAGTTTGTCAAAATTCAGTTTAATGTTGCATGTTTCGCATCTCTCAAGGAGTTTTTTCAGTTTTTCGTCATGATCTCTCACTGCCATTTCCTGATTTTCTCCTTCACCGATGATCAAGATATCGTCAGCTATAATGCGCACCCCTGGTAACCCATCAAGCGCCTGCGTAAGCCTGTGCTGAAACACCTCAGGAGCCGGGCTGATCCCCATCGGCATTCTCATCCATCTGTACCTTCCGAAAGGGGTGGCAAATGTTGTCATGTAGCTGGACTGCTCTGTCAACTTCACATGCCAGAATCCATTCTTTACATCACACACTGTGAATATTCTTGCATTTGCTAGGTCTGGTAGGACATCATCGATTGTTGGCAGTGGGAAATGTTGTCTCTTTAAGGCTTTGTTTAGGGGTTTAGGATCAATGCAGATTCTCAATTTTCCAGATGGTTTCTTAACCACGACCATGCTACTGATCCAATCTGTGCTCTTTTCGACTGGTGTGATGATTCCTCTTTCCACCAGACTGCTCAGTTCCTCTCTAAGTGGATTCATCAGTGCCACCGGAACTCTTCGCTTAGGTAACTTTACTGGAGCTACGCTGTGATCCACTTCCAGATCATATGTCCCTGACAGGCAGCCATCTCCTTCAAACACCTGTGGATATCGTTCTCTGATCTGTTCTTTCTCCGGAGTATTTTCCTCACTGCCTGTGTGTTGGACAATCTCATCAATGGCCATGATATTTTCTCTTTGAATCCTCACTAGATCCATGCCCTGTACTGCTTTATTGCCAAGTAATGGCACAGATGACTGGCCATCAATCACCATGCATTCAAGCCTATACAATTTCCTGTTTCTCGGATTCCTTATTTTTATCCTGCATTTGCCCAAAGGCTTCAGAGTGCTTTTGTTGTACATGACAAGGACTTGCTGTGTCTGCTCCAGTTTTGTGTCTGGGTTCAGTAGGTGTATTGGGATAATATTGCAGCTTGCTCCACAGTCTAGCTGAAATTTCACTGGCCTCTCCCCCAGCAACATTGTCGCGAACAGCTGTCTCTCCTGTGTTTTTTCCTGCCCGTCTGAGTGAAGGCTTAATATTTCCTGATACTCATCCTCTGTCTCTGCTACACTGTGTATTCGTTTGATCTGTGAATCTGAAGTTTTGCATTTGGACGCAAAGTGATTGTATTTGTTACATTTGCTGCAGACTTTCCCATAAGCTGGGCAGCTCTCTTTTTTCCACTCATGTTTTTTTCCACAGTACTTGCAGTTCTTTATTTCTTTCGGTCTTGCCCCCTTTGCTTCAGACACTCTTTTAACTGCATGCACCTCTTCACCTACTTGCCCCTCGATTGTTTTCACATTTTCCTTCGAGAGATCTGCTGCTCTGCATATTTGGATGCTTTTTTCCAACGTTAGATCTGTCTCGCGCAGCAAACGCTCTCTCACATGCGAATCATGGATCCCGCATACAATTCTATCCCTAATCAAGGATTCTTTTGCAGTCCCGAAATTGCATGTGTCTGCGAGCACTCGTAGGTCAGTGACGTACTTGTCAATCGTTTCGCTAACATTCTGGTTTCTGGAGAAAAATCTGTATCTCTCAACAGTTTCGTTTGGTTTAGGATTGCAGTGTTTGTCGAACAGAGTTAGTAATTTGTCTAGCGTTTCCACTAGTTGCTCCTCTGGTTTAAGTGTAGTCCACAATGTTTTCCCCAATTCTCTGCCTGTTTCTCCAATCAAGTATTTGAACACTTTTACCTTTGTCTTGTCGTCAGAATCTGCTAACGTTATGTCCACATACAGTGAAAACTCATCTTTCCACGTCTTCCATGTTTTCGCCAGGCAAGTAGAATTCCAATCCAATGTGGCGGGAGGTTTCAAACCGAATGCATCCATCGTTCTTTTCCGTTGTAAAATGCTGTCTTCGGCTTCCTCCTTCACCTCAACTTCTTCATCTGACATTCGTAAGCGCTGTTGTGTTCGGATTTACCGCTGCCACCATGTTTTAATGTTAGATATCTTATTAAATGAAGACGCACACACAGAGTTGCCGTTCAGTCATTTTACCGGGTAACTTCCGAGTAATGCAAACATCCGGGTGCACCCCTCAAATCCCACCGGGTGAAACCCATACATTGTAACACTCCGGTGAAAACTATAAGATTTAATCTTAATTCTGCTTTTTTTTTTTTTTTTAAACTGACAACGTTGGTCAATTATATGCATGCATATCCCTCTGGGTAAATTCGACCCTATTAAGATATAGATAACAACGATTATGTCCAAGACACGAAGAGGGAAGCAATCAGAGTCACCTGTGGCCGTAAACGAGCCTGAGGCTAGCGCTGAGATGGCGTCATCAACTCTGGAGAAGATGCTGGATAAGATACTCGAGTCTATAAACAAACGTTTTGACATGCTTGAGGAAAAGCTTGAGGCTCTTTCAAGCAAGCAGTCGGCACTGACCAACCGAGTGCAGGACATGGAGCAGCAAGGTTCTGAACACGAGCGCCGCATTGAAGCGCTCGAACAAAAATTGGCTCAAACGCAGAAGAGGAACGAACAATTGGTAGCTAAAATAGACGAATTGGAAGGGCGCTCAAGACGGAATAATATAAAAATAGTCGGGATACCAGAGCAAGAAGAAAGGGAAGACTTACGGATTTCGTTGCGGACCTGATACCAAAGTTGTTTGGAGCGAGTAACTTCTCCAAGCCAGTGGTGGTGGACCGCGCGCACCGTGTCCCGCTCGCTCGCCATGGTAACGGCAAGGGACCCAAGAATACACTTCTACCAGGATAAGGAGCTACTTCTTCGACCAGGAGCTGATCTACAACGGCCTGCGCGTGTTCCTGTTTCCAGACTACACTGCCGAAGTGACAGCGCAAAGACGGGCCTTTCGAGAGGCAATGAACATGCTGCGGGAGAAGGAAATCAAGTTTATGCTGCGTTTTCCAGCTCGCCTGCATGTAGAGTACAACGACCAGGTAAAGGTGTTTACCTCTCCTGCAGACACTAAGACCTTTATTATAAAACATTTGAGTGACTAATTATCAATAATGGCTCTACCACACAAGGCTTATGATAAGTATAAAAGCAGAAATACACTTTTTCACTGAGGTTTATTTCACCGGAGGTCGCAGGAAAAAAAAAAAAACACTTCACTGCCGAGCTACTAATTGCTTGGGGCAATGAACGCAGCTACGAGCATGTGCCCTGCGCCTGAAGATGGGGGTGGGGGACTCATGGACTGGGGAATCGTCCAAAACATCATCTTATGGACATCACCACAATGGAGATTTCACTCCAAAACATTGAACTACACACGATGGGAACCGAGGGAGGGGGGAACAATGGGGTGTGAGTGTTGTGTATGTGTGAATCTGAGCATGAATGTGGAGGAAAGAGATGTACAATCATATTTCAACTTACTAATTACTAAGGTTTTTTTTTCATGTAAGGACAAAAAAAAAAAAAAAAAAAAAAACCTAAAACACCATAATGTCAACTTGTAAGAATAAAATCACACTAGTTTCATGGAATGTTAGGGGCTTAGCCAAAAATATTAAAGCAGGGAAGGTTTTTTCCCATTTAAATTCATTAAAAGCAGATGTTGTATTCTTACAAGAAACACATCTCTGTAAAGACAACCAACACAAACTTAAAACAAGCTGGATATCTCAGGTTTATCACGCACCCTTTACTTCACAAGCTAGAGGTGGAGCTATTTTATTTCATAAAAATGTGCCTTTCATACTTACATCAAAAATAATTGACCCTAATGGGAGATTTATTTTATTGAATGGTCATATTACATCCTATCCAGTAACTTTTTTGAATATCTATGGACCAAACACTGATGACTCAAACTTTTATCATGGAGTCTTTGGTCTACTTCCTGATGATAGCTCCTCTCATATCTACATTGGTGGTGATTTTAACTGCCTTTTGGACCCCACTTTAGATAGATTGTCAACTAAATCTCATGTCATTGCTAACTCAACTAAAACTATTAATAATCTTATGAGATCAAGAAATATCATAGACATATGGAGAGTAAAACACCCTAATAAAAGGGAGTATTCATTTTACTCCGCTGTACACAATTCCTACACGAGAATTGATTACTTTTTAGTGGAAGGCTCTTCCCTCTCCAATGTCAGTAATCCTGAGTACCATAGTAGAATAATCTCAGATCACAGTCCTGTGAGTTTGCAGATTCAAATTGATCTCCTTAAAATCAAACAAAAATGGAGATTTAATCCACAACTATTATTATCTGAAGATTTTAAAGAGTATATAAACAAGATTATCCAAGATTTTATTGAGGTGAATGATAACGGAGAGGTCTCAGACTCCACATTGTGGGAAGCTCTTAAAGCTACTGTGAGAGGATATATCATTTCATTTGAAATCTCAAAACAAAGAGAAACAAGAAAAAGGCAGAGAGAATTAGAAAAAGAAATTAAAGAAATGGAAAAAATTCATATAAATTCTCTTTTGCAGTCTGATTACAATAAGATGCTGAAACTGAAAAATGAATACAACTCTCTTCTTCATGGGGAAGTATCTAAACTCCTGCTGAAAAATAAACAAAAACATTTTGAAATATCCGATAAACCACAAAAACTTCCATCTAGACAGCTCAAAGGAGATCAAGCCAAAGCTGCTATTCACAAAATATGCTCAAAAACAGGTGAAACATGTACAGATGTAAAGGATATCAATAATGTCTTCAAAGACTTTTATTCAGAATTATATAAATCTAATTCAGCTATATCCGTTAATGATTTAAATGATTTTTTTACCTCATTAAACTTACCTCAACTGAGTCCAAATAATCAGAATTCTTTAGACAACACTATTTCAACTGAAGAACTGCAAAAAGCACTGAAATCTTTCTCCTTGAATAAAAGTCCTGGTCCAGATGGATTTGGTGCGGAGTTTTATCAAGCTTTCAGTGAAATACTATCCCCTATAATACTTAGAATGTTAAATGATTCTTTTGTGAACAACAAACTTCCAAGTTCTTTGTATGAAGCCCATATATGTATAATACCAAAAAAGGGAAAAAATCCACTTGATCCAGCCAATTATAGACCTATCTCCCTGCTCAATTTAGACCATAAGATTCTAACTAAGGTACTCGCAACCACATAACAGAAATGATTCATCCAGATCAGGTGGGTTTCATCCCGGACAGACCTTCTTTTGGCAATGTACGGAGATTACTGAACGTATTGTACTCAGACTGCACAGGAAACAAAAAGGCTGCCGTCCTGACTCTGGATGCTCATAAAGCTTTTGATTCAATTGAGTGGGCTTATCTTTTTCATGTTCTCAAATTATTTGGATTGGGAGAAAATTTTATAAAATGGGTTAAAATAATTTATTCTGCACCAAAATCATATGTCATAACTAATAATGTAATATCGGATAGTTTTGAATTACACCGCGGAGTGAGACAGGGTGACTGCCTTTCGCCCTTACTCTTCAATTTGGCCCTCGAACCACTGGCTATTGGTTTAAGAATGAACTCTAATATTAAAGGATTTTCAGTGGGCTCATCAGAGAGTCTCATCTCCCTTTATGCAGATGATGTACTTGTTACACTCACTGAGCCAGAAGTTGCACTACCACTTCTTTTAGAATATGTAGACTCTTTTGGTAGAATATCTGGTTATAAAATAAACTGGTCCAAAAGTGAGCTTATGTTCCTAGGAGATAACGTTGAGATCAGTCAAAATCCAGTTAAAGTCGCAGAAAATTACATATCTTATCTTGGCTTAAAAATATCTAAAAATTATGAATCATTACTAAAGTTGAACTTTATTGAAGCCTTTGAGAAACTGAAAGTGTGTATTGAGTATTGGAAGACCCTACCTCTCTCTATGTTAGGCAAGGTGAATGCTATTAAAATGATCACTCTGCCCAAATGTATTTATCTTTTTCAAAATTTACCAATTGTAATTCCTGTAGATTTTTTCAAAAAACTTGAATCTTTAGTTCTAGATTTTGTGTGGGGATGTAAAAAACGCAGAATATCCAAAAAGCACTTATTTAGATCTACAGAGGAAGGGGGACTGGGTCTTCCAATGTTCAAAAATTATTATTGGGCATCAAATCTGAACGCATTGACCTATTGGAAGATGGGGTCCCCAAATAATGAATCTCTTCATTCTGCTCCCTTATGGCTGAAATTGGAACTGCAGTCATTAGTGAAACCTTATACATCATTGCTATCGTTACTTTTTACTAAACCAGTCTCTTCAATTAAATCAATACGTCATAGTGTTGTAGTACGAAATTCTATCAAAATTCTTTCTCAAATTAAAAAACAATTGAATATTTCCAATGTAACTATGTATTCACCAATATATCACAATCATGCATTTATTCCATCGATAACAGATAAAACATTTTTTGACTGGTACTCAAATGGAATTAAATGCATCAAAGACATTTATGTCGAGGACAGTCTTGTGTCATTTGAGCAATTGCGAATCAAATTCAATTTGTCCCAATTCAGTTGGTTTTGCTATTTGCAGGTAAAAACATTTATTAAAGAAAACATTTCAAAGTCTCAGTTGGTAAATGAAAAACATCCTCTTTTAGAACTATTAAATTTACCACCCACAAGTAAAAAGTCTATGGCTAAATTTGTCAGCTGCTTCATTATGTCCATGACATCAGCAGACAGTGTTCAAAGAGCATGGGAACAGGAACTAAGAACAACAATACCCAATCAGCAATGGGAACAGACACTCTCTCAAATTCACAAGTGCTCAATTAACAGCAGACATAGGCTCATACAGTTGAAAGTGATTCATCCTTTTTACTATTCGAAAGTTTGATTACACACATTTTATCCTGATACATCTCCACTTTGTGATAAATGTAAATCTGCTGAAGGATCATTGTCTCACTCCTTTTGGGGATGTCCAATTATTCAATCATTTTGGTCCAGCATTTTCTTTTTTTACTCGGGGGTATATCAGAGACAAATTGTCCCTGATAGGGATATGATCTTATTTGGGTGGTCTTCAGAAACACAAAAGCTTCCAAAACATATTAGAACTGTGTTGCTGCTTGGGACGGTTTTGGCCAAAAGACTCATTCTCAGAGACTGGAATACTCTATCTGCACCCAACTTCAGGAACTGCTTAAATGAACTTGTGAATGTAATGACTCTTGAAAAAATAAGATTTATAAACTCTACAAATATGAATAAATGGGAATTAACCTGGAAACCTTTACTGACATATATTGAAGCATAACTTATAGACATTTAAAGGAAAACTAAACTGCCATTTTTTTGTAGTTGTATTCCTTTTTTATTTTTTATTTTTATTGTTATTATCTTTTGTACTGATTCAACACTACATTTGTTTTTCTTGTGTCACTTCTGATATGGTTTTGTCATGGTTTACTTGCTTTTTTGTTCAGTTTTTTTTTTTTTTTGTGATTATTGTTTTGTATTGATCAAGCCCTGTAACTTTTCCTTTTTTTTCCCTCTAAGTGTGTACGGTGGACAGGCCCTCGGGAGGTGATCTTGTGAACACTTGCTGAGGATCCTTGATGCCGAGGTATGTTCATCTATTTTGCTGTGATCTCGATAGCCTGCTGATCGTGAGCCGCAGCGGGATGGATGGATATATATGTATATATATATATGTATGGATATATATATATGTGTGTGTGTATATATATATATATACAATATATGGGTATATTTTCTAATAATGTCTGTACTGTAAACCTTGAGTTGTTAAAGTTCATGTGCACCTCTCTCCTCAAGTGTGTATGTGTGTGTTTATGAGTGGATGTGACTGTTTGTCATTTTAACTGTAAAATCTAATAAAATATATTTGCACAAAAATTGAACTATTAAATATGTTCGATAAGTTGTAAATAAAGCTGCAAAACAGTTAAAATCACACAGATAGAACGATACTTAGCTTTTTTGCAACAAGAGCAGTCAGCGAGCAGTCATTCACGTTGACCCGGAACGTATCAAATACATGTTTAGTGTATAATATTAAATATATGTTTAGTTTATTAAAATTAAATACATGTTTTTGTATTAATATTAAATAAATGTTTAGTGTATTAATATTAAATATATGTTTAGTTTATTAAACTTAAATACATGTTTTTGTATTAATATTAAATACATGTTTAGTGTATAAATATTAAATACATGTTTAGTGTATGAATATTAAATACATGTTTAATGTATGAATATTAAATACATGTTTAGTGTAAAAATATTAAATACATGTTTCGTGTATGAATATTAAATACATGTTTAGTGTATTAATATTAAATATATGTTTAGTTTATTAAAAATTAAATACATGTTTTTGTATTAATATTAAATACATGTTTAGTGTATAAATATTAAATACATGTTTAGTGTATTAATATTAAATACAGGTTTAGTGTATAAATATTAAATACATGTGTTTGTATTAATATTAAATACATGTTTAGTGTATGAATATTAAATACACGTTTAGTGTATGAATAATAAATACATGTTTAGTGTATAAATATTAAATACATGTGTAGTGTATGAATATTAAATACATGTTTAATGTATGAATATTAAATACATGTTTAGTGTATAAATATTAAATACATGTTTCGTGTATGAATATTAAATACATGTTTAGTGTATAAATATTAAATACATGTTTAATGTATGAATATTAAATACATGTTTAGTGTATGAATATTAAATACATGTTTAATGTATGAATATTAAATATATGTTTAGTGTATGAATATTAAATACATGTTTCGCGTATAAATATTAAATACATGTTAAGTGTATAAATATTAAATATATATTTAGTGTATAAATATTAAATACATGATTAGTGTATTAAGATTAAATACATGATTAGTGTATAAATATTAAATACATGTTTAGTGTATTAATATTAAATACAAGTTTAGTGTATAAATATTAAATACATGTTTAGTGTATAAATATTAAATACAGGTTTAGTGTATTAATATTAAATACATGTTTAGTGTATAAATGTTAAATACATGTTTAGTTTATGAATATTAAATACAGGTTTAGTGTATAAATGTTAAATACATGTTTAGTTTATGAATATTAAATACATGTTTAGTGTATTAATATTAAATATATATTAAGTTTATTAAAATTAAATACATGTTTTTGTATTAATATTAAATACATGTTTAGTGTATAAATATTAAATACATGTTTAGTGTATTAATATTAAATACATGATTAGTGTATGAATATTAAATACATGTTTTTGTATTAATATTAAATACTTGTTTACTGTATAAATATTAAATACATGTTTAGTGTATTAATATTAAATATATGTTTAGTTTATTAAACCTAAATACATGTGTTTGTATTAATATTAAATACATGTTTAGTGTATGAATATTAAATACACGTTTAGTGTATGAATATTAAATACATGTTTAGTTTATGAATATTGAATACATGTTTAGTGGATAAATAATAAATACATATTTAGTGTATTAATATTAAATACATGTTTAGTGTATAAATATTAAATACAGGTTTAGTGTATTAATATTAAATACATGTTTAGTGTATAAATGTTAAATACATGTTTAGTTTATGAATATTAAATACATGTTTAGTGTATAAATGTTAAATACATGTTTAGTTTATGAATATTAAATACATGTTTGGTGTATTAATATTAAATATATATTAAGTTTATTAAAATTAAATACATGTTTTTGTATTAATATTAAATACATGTTTAGTGTATAAATATTAAATACATGTTTAGTGTATGAATATTAAATACATGTTTAGTGTATGAATATTAAATACATGTTTAGTGTATTAATATTAAATACATGTTTAGTGTATTAATATTAAATACACTTTTAGTGTATAAATATTAAATACACGTTTAGTGTAAAAATATTAAATACATGTTTAGTGTATTAATATTAAATACATGTTTAGTGTTTAATATTAAATACACTTTTAGTGTGTACATATTAAATACACGTTTAGTGTAAAAATATTAAATATATGTTTAGTTTATTAAAATTAAATACATGTTTTTGTATTAATATTAAATACATATTAAGTGTAAGAATAATAACTATATGTTTATTGAATGAATATTAAATACATGTTTAGTGTATAAATATTTAATACATGTTTAGTGTATTAATATTAAATATGTTTAGTTTATTAAAATTAAATACATGTTTTTGTATTAATATTAATTACATGTTTAGTGTATTAATATTAAATACATGTTTAGTGTATTAATATTAAATACATGTTTAGTGTATGAATATTAAATACATGTTTAGTGTATAAATATTAAATACATGTTTAGTGTATTAATATTAAATCAATGTTTAGTGTATAAATATTAAATACATGTTTAGTGTATTAATATTAAATACATGTTTAGTGTATGAATAACAAATACATGTTTCGTATATGCATATTAAATACATGTTTAGTGTATGAATATTAAATACATGTTAAGTGTATGAATATTAAATACATATTTAGTGTGTGAATATTAAATAAATGTTTAGTTTATTAAAATTAAACACATGTTTTTGTATTAATATTAAATACATGTTTAGTGTATAAATATTAAATACAAGTTTAGTGTAAAAATATTAAATACATGTTTAGTGTATGAATATTAAATACATGTTTAGTGTATGAATATTAAATATATGATTAGTGTATAATTACATATATGTTTAGTATATGATTATTAAACACATGTTCAGTGTATTAATTTTAAATACATGTTTAGTGTATGAATATTAAATACATGTTTAGTGTGTAAATATTAAATACATGTTTAGTGTATAAATATTAAATACATGTTTAGTGTATTAATATTAAATAAATGTTTAGTTTATTAAACTTAAATACATGTTTTTGTATTAATATTAAATATATGTTTAGTGTATGAATATTAAATACATGTTTAGTGTATTAATATTAAATACATGTTTAGTGTATTAATATTAAATATATGTTTAGTTTATTAAAATTAAATACATGTTTTTGTATTAATATAAAACACATGTTTAGTGTATTAATATTAAATACATGTTTAGTGTATAAATATTAAATACATGTTTAGTGTATAAATAATAACTACATGTTTAGTGTATGAATATTAAATACATGTTTAGTGTATTCATATTAAATACGTGTTTAGTGTATTAATATTAAATATATGTTTAGTTTATTAAAATTAAATACATGTTTTTGTATTAATATTAAATACGTGTTTAGTGTATAAATATTAAATACATGTTTAGTGTATAAATGTTAAATACATGTTTAGTGTATTAATATTAAATATATATTTAGTTTATTAAAATAAATACATGTTTTTGTATTGATATTAAATACATTTTTAGTGTATTAATATTAAATACATGTTTAGTGTATAAATATTAGATACATGTTTAGTGTATTAATATTAAATATGTTTAGTTTATTAAAATTAAATACATGTTTTTGTATTAATATTAAATACATGTTTAGTGTATAAATATTAAATACATGTTTAGTGTATGAATATTAAATACATGTTTAGTGTATAAATATTAAATACATGTTTAGTGTATTAATATTAAATACATGTTTAGTGTATAAATATAAGTGTATGAGAAACCAAACTTATGTAAAAAAAAAAATAAAAGAAACAAAAAAAAAGGAAAAAGAGAGAGAGAGAGACGGAGAGGACCGGACTTATTAAGAGGGAACGTGCGCCCTCCTGTGGACTTCTGCCGCAACTGCACACATAAAAGAATTCATTATTTCCAAGTGTGCCTTATTTAGGGGATAATAAATACATGTTTACTGTATGAATATTAAATATATGATTAGTATATAATTACATATGCGTTTAGTATATGATTATTAAATACATGTTCAGTGTATTAATATTAAATACATGTTTAGTTTATTAAACTTAAATACATGTTTTTGTATTAATAATAAATACATGTTTAGTGTATGAATATTAAATACACGTTTAGTGTATGAATATTAAATATATGTTTAGTTTATGAATATTAAATACATGTTTAGTGGATAAATAATAAATACATATTTAGTGTATGAATATTAAATATGTGTTTTGTTTATTAAAATTATATAAATGTTTTTGTATTAATATTAGATACATGTTTAGTGTATAAATATTAAATATGGGTTTAGTGTATTAATATTAAATACATGTTTAGTGTATGAATAATAACTACATTTTTAGTGTATGAATATTAAATACATGTTTAGTGTATGAATGTTAAATACATGTTTAGTGTATAAATATTAAATATATGTTTAGTTTATTAAAATTAAATACATGTTTTTGTATTAATATTAAATACATGTTTAGTGTATAAATATTAAATACATGTTTAGTGTATTAATATTAAATATATGTTTAGTTTATTAAACTTAAATACATGTGTTTGTATTAATATTAAATACATGTTTAGTGTATGAATATTAAATACACGTTTAGTGTATGAATATTAAATACATGTTTAGTATATGAATATTAAATACATGTTTAGTGTTTGAATATTAAATACACGTTTAGTGTATGAATATTAAATATATATTTAGTTTATTACAATTAAATACATGTTTTTGTATTAATATTAAATACATGTTTAGTGTATAAATATTAAATACATGTTTAGTAAAATTAATGTTAAATACAAGTTTAGTGTATGAATATTAAATACATGTTTAGTGTATTAATATTAAATACATGTTTAGTGTATTAATATTAAATACACTTTTAGTGTATAAATATTAAATACACGTTTAGTTTAAAAATATTAAATACATGTTTAGTGTATTAATATTAAATATATGTTTACTTTATTAAAATTAAATACATGTTTTTGTATTAATATTAAATACATATTAAGTGTAAGAATAATAACTACATGTTTATTGAATGAATATTAAATACATGTTTAGTGTATAAATATTTAATACATGTTTAGTGTATTAATATTAAATATATGTTTAGTTTATTAAAATTAAATACATATTTTTGTATTAATATTAAATACATGTTTAGTGTATTAATATTACATACATGTTTAGTGTATTAATATTAAATACATGTTTAGTGTATAAATATAAGTGTATGAGAAACCAAACTTCTGTAAAAAAAAATAAAAGAAACAAAAAAAAAGGAAAAAGAGAGATAGAGAGACGGAGAGGACCGGACTTATTAAGAGGGAACGTGCGCCCTCCTGTGGAGTTCTGCCGCAACTGCACATATAAAGAAATTCATTATTTCCAAGTGTGCCTTATTTAGAGGATAATAAATACATGTTTACTGTATGAATATTAAATATATGATTAGTATATAATTACATATACGTTTAGTATATGATTATTAAATACATGTTCAGTGTATTAATATTAAATACTTGTTTAGTGTATAAATATTAAATACACGTTTAGTGTATGAATATTAAATACATGTTTAGTGTATAAATATTAAATACATGTTTAGTGTATCAATATTAAATCAATGTTTAGTGTATGAATATTAAATACATGTTTAGTGTATAATATTAAATACATGTTTAGTGTATGAATATTAAAAACATGTTTAGTGTATAAATATTAAATAAATGTTTAGTGTATGAATATTAAATACATGTTTAATGTATGAATATTAAATGCATGTTTAGTGTATGAATATTAAATACATGTTTTTGTATTAATATTAAATACATGTTTAGTGTATGAATATTAAATACATGTTTAGTGTATTAATATTAAATACATGTTTAGTGTATTAATATTAAATATATGTTTAGTATATTAAACTTAAATACATGTGTTTGTATTAATATTAAATACAAGTTTAGTGTATGAATATTAAATACACGTTTAGTGTACGAATATTAAATACATGTTTAATGTATAAATATTAAATACATGTTTAATGTATGAATATTAAATACATGTTAGTGTATGAATATTAAATACATGTTTAATGTATGAATATTAAATACATGTTTAGTGTATAAATATTAAATACATGTTTCGTGTGTAAATATTAAATACATGTTAAGTGTATAAATATTAAATACATATTTAGTGTATAAATATTAAATACATGATTAGTGTATTAATATTAAATACTTGTTTAGTGTATAAATGTTAAATACATGTTTAGTGGATGAATATTAAATACATGTTTAGTGTATTAATATTAAATATGTTTAGTTTATTAAAATTAAATACAAGTTTTTGTATTAATATTAAATACATGTTTAGTGTATAAATATTAAATACATATTTAGTGTATTAATATTAAATATATGTTTAATTTATTTAACTTAAATACATGTGTTTGTATTAATATTAAATACATGTTTAGTGTATGAATATTAAATACACGTTTAGTGTATGAATATTAAATACATGTTTAGTTTATGAATATTAAATACATGTTTAGTGGATAAATAATAAATACATGTTTAGTGTATTAATATTAAATCAATGTTTAGTGTATGAATATTAAATACATGTTTAGTGTATTAATATTAAATACATGTTTAGTGTATTAATATCAAATACATGTTTAGTGTATGAATATTAAATACATGTTTAGTGTATAATTAATAACTACATATTTAGTGTATGAATATTAAATACATTTTTAGTATATTAATATATCAAATACATGTTTAGTGTATAATATTAAATATATATTTAGTTTATTACAATTAAATACATGTTTTTGTATTAATATTAAATACATGTTTAGTGTATAAATATTAAATGCATGTTTAGTAAAATTAATGTTAAATACAAGTTTAGTGTATGAATATTAAATACATGTTTAGTGTATAAATATTAAATACATGTTTAGTGTATTAATATTAAATACATGTTTAGTGTATTAATATTAAATACACTTTTAGTGTATAAATATTAAATACACGTTTAGTTTAAAAATATTAAATACATGTTTAGTGTATTAATATTAAATATATGTTTACTTTATTAAAATTAAATACATGTTTTTGTATTAATATTAAATACATATTAAGTGTAAGAATAATAACTACATGTTTATTGAATGAATATTAAATACATGTTTAGTGTATAAATATTTAATACATGTTTAGTGTATTAATATTAAATATATGTTTAGTTTATTAAAATTAAATACATATTTTTGTATTAATATTAAATACATGTTTAGTGTATTAATATTACATACATGTTTAGTGTATTAATATTAAATACATGTTTAGTGTATAAATATAAGTGTATGAGAAACCAAACTTATGTAAAAAAAAATAAAAGAAACAAAAAAAAGGAAAAAGAGAGAGAGAGAGAGACGGAGAGGACCGGACTTATTAAGAGGGAACGTGCGCCCTCCTGTGGACTTCTGCCGCAACTGCACACATAAAGAAATTCATTATTTCCAAGTGTGCCTTATTTAGAGGATAATAAATACATGTTTACTGTATGAATATTAAATATATGATTAGTATATAATTACATATACGTTTAGTATATGATTATTAAATACATGTTCAGTGTATTAATATTAAATACTTGTTTAGTGTATGAATATTAAATACACGTTTAGTGTATGAATATTAAATACATGTTTAGTGTATAAATATTAAATACATGTTTAGTGTATAAATATTAAATAAATGTTTAGTGTATAAATATTAAATACAGGTTTAGTGTATTAATATTAAATACATGTTTAGTGTATTAATATTAAATATATATTTAGTTTATTAAAATTAAATACATGTTTTTGTATTAATATTAAATACATGTTTAGTGTATAAATATTAAATACATGTTTAGTGTATTAATATTAAATACATGTTTAGTGTATTAATATTAAATACACTTTTAGTGTATAAATATTAAATACACGTTTAGTCCAAAAATATTAAATACATGTTTAGTGTATAAATATTAAATACATGTTTAGTGTATGAATATTAAATATATGTTTAATGTCTGAATATTAAATACATGTTTAGTGTATAAATATTAAATACATGTTTCGTGTATGAATATTAAATACATGTTTAATGTATAAATATTAAATACATGTTTAATGTATGAATATTAAATACATGTTAGTGTATGAATATTAAATACATGTTTAGTGTATGAATATTAAATACATGTTTAGTGTATGAATATTAAATACGTATTTGTGTATAAATATTAAATACATGTTTAGTGTATTAATATTAAATACATGTTTAGTTTATTAAACTTAAATACATGTTTTTGTATTAATATTAAATACATGTTTAGTGTATAAATATTAAATACAGGTTTAGTGGATGAATAATAAATAAATATTTAGTGTATTAATATTAAGTACATGTTTAGTGTATAAATATTAAATACATGTTTAGTGTATAAATATTAAATACATGTTTAGTGTATAAATATTAAATACATGTTTAGTGTATTAATATTAAATATGTGTTTACTTTATTAAAATTAAATAAATGTTTTTGTATTAATATTAAATACATGTTTAGTGTATAAATATTAAATACATGTTTAGTGTATGAATGTTAAATACATGTTTAGTTTATGAATATTAAATACATGTTTAGAGTATTAATATTAAATATATATTTAGTTTATTACAATTAAATACATGTTTTGTATTAATATTAAATACATGTTTAGTGTATAAATATTAAATACATGTTTAGTGTATTAATATTAAATACATGTTTAGTGTATTAATATTAAATACACTTTTAGTGTATAAATAGTAAATACACGTTTAGTGTAACAATATTAAATACATGTTTATTGTATTAATATTAAATACATGTCTAGTGTATGAATATTAAATACATGTTTAGTGTATGAATATTTAATACATGTTTAGTGTATTAATATTAAATATGTGTTTAGTTTATTAAAATTAAATACATGTTTTTGTATTAATATTAAATACATGTTTAGTGTATTAATATTAAATACATGTTTAGTGTATTAATATTAAATACATGTTTAGTGTATAAATGTTAAATACATGTTTAGTGTATAAATATTAAATATATGTTTAGTTTATTAAAATTAAATACATGTTTTTGTATTAATATTAAATACATGTTTATGTATGAATATTAAATACACATTTAGTGTATGAATATTAAATACATGTTTAGTGTATAAATATAAGTGTATGAGAAACCAAACTTATGTAAAAAAAAATGGAAAAAGAGAGATAGAGAGACGGAGAGGACCGGACTTATTAAGAGGGAACGTGCGCCCTCCTGTGGACTTCTGCTGCAACTGCACGCATAAAGAAATTCATTATTTCCAAGTGTGCCTTATTTAGAGGATAATAAATACATGTTTACTAAATGAATATTAAATATATGATTAGTATATGATTACATATACGTTTAGTATATGATTATTAAATACATGTTCAGTGTATTAATATTAAATACATGTTTAGTGTATGAATATTAAATACATATTTAGTGTATAAATATTAAATACATGTTCAGTGTATAAATATTAAATACATGTTTAGTGTATGAATATTAAATACATGTTTAGTGTATAAATATTAAATACATGTTCAGTGTATGAATATTAAATACATGTTTAATGTATGAATATTAAATACATGTTTAGTGTATAAATATTAAATACATGTTTCGTGTACGAATATTAAATACATGTTTAGTGTATAAATATTAAATACATGTTTAATGTATGAATATTAAATACATGTTTAGTGTATGAATATTAAATACATTTTTAATGTATGAATATTAAATACATATTTAGTGTATAAATATTAAATACATGTTAAGTGTATAAATATTAAATACATATTTAGTGTATGAATATTAAATACATGTTAAGTGTATAAATATTAAATACATATTTAGTGTATGAATATTAAATACATGTTAAGTGTATAAATATTAAATACATGTTTAGTTTATGAATATTAAATACATGTTCAGTGTATAAATAATAACTACATGTTTAGTGTATGAATATTAAATACATGTTTAGTGTATAAATGTTAAATACATGTTTAGTTTATGAATATTAAATACATGTTTAGTGTATAAATATTAAATACATGTTTAGTGTATTAATATTAGATACATGTTTAGTGTATGAATATTAAATACATGTTTAGTGTATTAATATTAAATACATGTTTAGTGTATGAATATTTAATACATGTTTAGGGTATTAATATTAAATATATGTTTAGTATATTAAATTAAATACATGTTTTTGTATTAATATTAAATACATGTTTAGTGTATTAATATAAAATATATGTTTAGTTTATCAAAATTAAATACATGTTTTTGTTCTCATATTAAATACATGTTTAGTGTATAAATATTAAATACATGTTTAGTGTATGAATATTTAATACATGTTTAGTGTATTAATATTAAATATATGTTTAGTGTGTTAATATTAAATACATGTTTAGTGTATGAATATTAAATACATGTTTAGTGTATGAATATTAAATACATGTTTAGTGTATGAATATTAAATATATGTTTAGTGTATTAATATTAAATACATGTTTAGTGTATGAATATTAAATACATGTTTAGTGTATGAATATTAAATACATGTTTAGTGCAATAATATTAAATATATGTTTAGTTTATTAAAAATAAATACATGTTTTTGTATTAATATTAAATACATGTTTAGTGTATAAATATTAAATACATGTTTAGTGTATGAATATTTAATACATGTTTAGTGTATTAATATTAAATATATGTTTAGTGTATTAATATTAAATACATGTTTAGTGTATGAATATTAAATACATGTTTAGTGTATGAATATTAAATACATGTTTAGTGTATGAATATTAAATACATGTTTAGTGTATGAATATTTAATACATGTTTAGTGTATTAATATTAAATATATGTTTAGTGTATTAATATTAAATACATGTTTACTGTATAAATATTAAATACATGTTTAGTGTATTAATATTAAATACATGTTTACTGTATTAATATTAAATACATGTTTAGTGTATTAATAATAACTACATGTTTAGTGTATGAATATTAAATACATGTTTAGTGTATAAATATTAAATACATGTTTAGTGTATTAATATTAAATATATGTTTAGTTTATTAAAATTAAATACATATTTTTTGTATAAATATTAAACACATGATTAGTGTATGAATATTAAATACATGTTTAGTGTATAAATATTAAATACAAGTTTAGTGTATGAATATTAAATACATGTTTAATGTATGAATATTAAATACATGTTTAGTGTATAAATATTAAATACATGTTTCGTGTACGAATATTAAATACATGTTTAGTGTATAAATATTAAATACATGTTTAATGTATGAATATTAAATACATGTTTAGTGTATGAATATTAAATACATGTTTAGTGGATATATAATAAATACATATTTAGTGTATTAATATTAAATACATTTTTAGTGTATAAATATTAAATACATGTTTAGTCTATTAATATTAAATACATGTTTAGTTTATAAATAATAACTACATGTTTAGTGTATGAATATTAAATACATGTTTAGTGTATGAATATTAAATACATGTTTAGTGTATAAATATTAAATACATGTTTAGTGTATAAATATAAGTGTATGAGAAACCAAACTTATGTAAAAAAAATAAAAGAAACAAAAAAAAGGAAAAAGAGAGAGAGAGAGACGGAGAGGACCGGACTTATTAAGAGGGAACGTGCGCCCTCCTGTGGAGTTTTGCCGCAACTGCACACATAAAGAAATTCATTATTTCCAAGTGTGCCTTATTTAGAGGATAATAAATACATGTTTACTGTATGAATATTAAATATATGATTAGTATATGATTACATATACGTTTCGTATATGATTATTAAATACATGTTCAGTGTATTAATATTAAATACATGTTTAGTGTATGAATATTAAATACATGTTTAGTGTATGAATATTAAATACATGTTTACTGTATGAAAATTAAATACATGTTTAGTGTATGAATATTAAATACATATTTAGTGTATGAATATTAAATACATGATTAGAGTATTAATATTAAATACATGATTAGTGTATAAATATTAAATACATGTTTAGTGTAATAATATTAAATATATGTTTAGTTTATTAAAATTAAATACATGTTTTTGTATTAATATTAAATACATGTTAAGTGTATAAATATTAAATACATGTTTAGTGTATTAATATTAGATTCATGTTTAGTGTATGAATGTTAAATATATGTTTAGTGTATGAATATTAAATACATGTTTAGTTTATTAAAATTAAATACATGTTTAATTTATGAATATTAAATACATGTTTAGTGTATAAATATTAAATACATGTTTAGTGTATTAATATTAAATACATGTTTAGTGTATAAATAATAACTACATGTTTAGTGTATAAATGTTAAATACATGTTTAGTGTATGAAGATTAAATACATGTTTAGTGTATAAATGTTAAATACATGTTTAGTTTATGAATATTAAATACATGTTTAGTGTATAAATATTAAATACAAGTTTAGTGTATTAATATTAAATACATGTTTAGTGTATGAATATTAAATACATGTTTAGTGTATAAATATTAAATACATGTTTACTGTATGAAAATTAAATATATGATTAGTGTGTAATTACATATACGTTTAGTATATTATTATTAAATACATAATCAGTGTATTAATATTAAATACATTATCAGTGTATTAATATTAAATACATGTTTAATGTATGAATATTAAATACATGTTAAGTGTATAAATATTAAATACATATTTAGTGTATGAATATTAAATACATGATTAGATTATTAATATTAAATACATGATTAGTGTATAAATATTAAATACAAGTTTTGTGTATTAATATTAAATACATGTTTAGTGTATAAATATTAAATACATGTTTAGTGTAATAATATTAAATATATGTTTAGTTTATTAAAATTAAATACATGTTTTTGTATTAATATTAAATACATGTTAAGTGTATAAATATTAAATACATGTTTAGTGTATTAATATTAGATTCATGTTTAGTGTGTGAATGTTAAATACATGTTTAGTTTATTAAAATTAAATACATGTTTTTGTATTAATATTAAATACATGTTTAGTGTATTAATATTAAATACATGTTTAGTGTATTAATATTAAATACATGTTTAGTGTATGAATATTAAATACATGTTTCGTGTATGAATATTAAATACATGTTTAGTGTATGAATATTCAATACATGTTTAGTTTATTAAACTTAAATACATGTTTTTGTATTAATATTAAATACATGTTTAGTGTATGAATATTAAATACACGTTTAGTGTATGAATATTAAATACATGTTTAGTTTATGAATATTAAATACATGTTTAGTTGATATATAATAAATACATATTTAGTGTGTTAATATTAAATACATGTTTAGTGTATTAATATTAAATACATGTTTAGTGTATAAATATTAAATACAAGTTTAGTGTATTAATATTAAATACATGTTAAGTATATGAATAATAACTACATGTTTAGTGTATGAATATTAAATACATGTTTAGTGTATTAATATTAAATGTTTAGTTTATTAAAATTAAATACATGTTTTTGTACTAATATTAAATACATGTTTAGTGTATGAATATTAAATACACGTTTAGTGTATGAATATTAAATACATGTTTAGTTTATGAATATTAAATACATGTTTAGTTGATATATAATAAATACATATTTAGTGTATTAATATTAAATACATGTTTAGTGTATAAATATTAAATACATGTTTAGTGTATTAATATTAAATACATGATTAGTGTATTAATATTAAATACATGTTTAGTGTATGAATAATAACTACATGTTTAGTGTATGAATATTAAATGCATGTTTAGTGTATTAATATTAAATGTTTAGTTTATTAAAATTAAATACATGTTTTTGTATTAATATTAAATACATGTTTAGTGTATTAATATTAAAAACATGTTTAGTGTATGAATGTCAAATACATGTTTAGTGTATGAATGTTAAATACATGTTTAGTGTATTAATATTAAATATATGTTTAGTGTATTAAAATTAAATACATGTTTTTGTATTAATATTAAATACATGTTTAGTGTATAAATATTAAATACATGTTTAGTGTATGAATATTAAATACATGTTTAGTGGATTAATATTAAATGTTTAGTTTATTAAAATTAAATACATGTTTTTGTATTAATATTAAATACATGTTTAGTGTATTAATATTAAAAACATGTTTAGTGTATGAATGTTAAATACATGTTTAGTGTATGAATGTTAAATACATGTTTAGTGTATTAATATTAAATATATGTTTAGTGTATTAAAATTAAATACATGTTTTTGTATTAATATTAAATACATGTTTAGTGTATAAATATTAAATACATGTTTAATGTATGAATATTAAATACATGTTTAGTGTATGAATATTAAATACATGTTTAGTGTATGAATATTAGATACATGTTTGTGTATACATATTAAATACATGTTTAGTGTATTAATATTAAATATATGTTTAGTTTATTAAACTTAAATACATGTTTTTGTATTAATATTAAATACATGTTTAGTGTATAAATATTAAATACAGGTTTAGTGGATGAATAATAAATAAATATTTAGTGTATTAATATTAAATACATGTTTAGTGTATAAATATTAAATACATGTTTAGTGTATTAATATTAAATATGTGTTTACTTTATTAAAATTAAATAAATGTTTTTGTATTAATATTAAATACATGTTTAGTGTATTAATATTAAATAAATGTTTAGTGTATGAATAATAACTACAGGTTTAGTGTATAAATATTAAATACATGTTTAGTGTATGAATGTTAAATACATGTTTAGTTTATGAATATTAAATACATGTTTAGTGTATTAATATTAAATATATATTTAGTTTATTAAAATTAAATACATGTTTTGTATTAATATTAAATACATGTTTAGTGTATAAATATTAAATACATCTTTAGTGTATTAATATTAAATACATGTTTAGTGTATTAATATTAAATACATGTTTAGTGTATTAATATTAAATACACTTTTAGTGTATAAATAGTAAATACATGTTTAGTGTATGAATATTTAATACATGTTTAGTGTATTAATATTAAATATATGTTTAGTTTATTAAAATTAAATACATGTTTTTGTATTAATATTAAATACATGTTTAGTGTATAAATGTTAAATACATGTTTAGTGTATAAATATTAAATATATGTTTAGTTTATTAAAATTAAATACATGTTTTTGTATTAATATTAAATACATGTTTAGTGTATGAATATTAAATACATGTTTAGTGTATAAATATTAAATACATGTTTAGTGTATGAATATTAAATACATGTTTAGTGTATAAATATTTAATACATGTTTAGTGTATGAATATTAAATATATATTTAGTTTATTAAAATTAAATACATGTTTTTGTATTAATATTAAATACATGTTTAATGTATAAATAATAACTACATGTTTAGTGTATTGATATTAAATATATGTTTAGTGTATTAATATTAAATATGTTTAGTTTATTAAAATTAAATACATGTTTTTGTATTAATAATAAATACATGTTTCGTGTATTAATATTAAATATATGTTTAGTGTATTAATATTAAATATATGTTTAGTTTATTAAAATTAAATACATGTTTCGTGTACGAATATTAAATACATGTTTAATGTATGAATATTAAATACATGTTTAGTGTATAAATATTAAATACATGTTTCGTGTACGAATATTAAATACATGTTTAGTGTATAAATATTAAATACATGTTTAATGTATGAATATTAAATACATGTTTAGTGTATGAATATTAAATACATATTTAGTGTATAAATATTAAATACATGATTAGTGTATGAATATTAAACTCATGTTTAGTGTATGAATATTAAATACATGTTTAATGTATGAATATTAAATACATGTTTAGTGTATAAATATTAAATACATGTTTCATGTACGAATATTAAATACATGTTTAGTGTATAAATATTAAATACATGTTTAATGTATGAATATTAAATACATGTTTAGTGTATGAATATTAAATACATATTTAGTGTATAAATATTAAATACATGATTAGTGTATTAATATTAAATACATGATTAGTGTATAACTATTAAATACATGTTCAGTGTATAAATATTAAATACATGTTTAGTGTAATAATATTAAATATATGTTTAGTTTATTAAAATTAAATACATGTTTTTGTATTTATATTAAACACATGTTTAGTGTATAAATATTAAATACATCTTTAGTGTATGAATATTTATTACATGTTTAGTGTATTAATATTAAATATATGTTTAGTGTATTAATATTAAATACATGTTTAGTGTATGAATATTAAATACATGTTTAGTGTATGAACATTCAATACATGTTTACTGTATAAATATTAAATACATGTTTAGTGTATTAATATTAAATACATGTTTAGTGTATTAATATTAAATACATGTTTAGTGTATAAATAATAACTACATGTTTAGTGTATGAATATTAAATACATGTTTAGTGTATGAATGTTAAATACATGTTTAGTTTATGAATATTAAATACATGTTTAGTGTATTAATATTAAATATATATTTAGTTTATTACAATTAAATACATGTTTTTGTATTAATATTAAATACATGTTTAGTGTATGAATATTAAATACATGTTTAGTGTAAGAATATTAAATACATGTTTAGAGTAAAAATATTAAATACATGTTTAGTGTATTAATATTAAATACATGTTTAGTGTATTAATATTTAATATATATTTAGTTTATGAATATTAAATACATGTTTAGTGGATATATAATAAATACATATTTAGTGTATTAATATTAAATACATGTTTAGTGTATAAATAATAACTACATGTTTAGTGTATGAATAATAACTACATGATTAGTGTATTAATATTAAACACATGTTTAGTGTATGAATATTAAATACACTTTTAGTGTAAAAATATTAAATACATGTTTAGTGTATTAATATTAAATATATATTTAGTTTATTAAAATTAAATACATGTTTTTGTATTAATATTAAATACATGTTTAGTGTATAAATATTAAATACATGTTTAGTGTATGAATAATAACTACATGTTTAGTGTATGAATATTTAATACATGTTTAGTGTATAAATATTAAATACATGTTTGGTGTATTAATATTAAATATATGTTTAGTTTATTAAAAATTAAATACATGTTTAGTGTATAAATATTAAATACATGTTTAGTGTATAAATGTTAAATACATGTTTAGTTTATGAATATTAAATATATGTTTAGTGTATTAATATTAAATATATATTTAGTTTATTAAAATTAAATACATGTTTTTGTATTAATATTAAATACATGTTTAGTGTATTAATAATAACTACATGTTTAGTGTATGAATATTAAATACATGTTTGGTGTATAAATATTAAATACATGTTTAGTGTATTAATATTAAATATATGTTTAGTTTATTAAAATTAAATACATGTTTTTTGTATAAATATTAAATACATGTTTAGTGTATGAATATTAAATACATGTTTAGTGTATAAATTTTAAATATATGTTTAGTGTATGAATGTTAAATACATGTTTAATGTATTAATATTAAATACATGATTAGTGTATAAATATTAAATACATGTTTGGTGTATTAATATTAAATAAATGTTTAGTGTATTAATATTAAATACATGTTTAGTGTATAAATAATAACTAAATGTTTAGTGTATGAATATTAAATACATGTTTAGTGTATAAATATTAAATACATGTTTAGTGTAATAATATTAAATATATGTTTAGTTTATTAAAATTAAATACATGTTTTTGTATTAATATTAAATACATGTTAAGTGTATAAATATTAAATACATGTTTAGTGTATTAATATTAAATATATATTTATTTTATGAATATTAAATACATGTTTAGTGGATGTATAATAAATACATATTTAGTGTATTAATATTAAATACATGTTTAGTGTATGAATAATAACTACATGTTTAGTGTATGAATATTAAATACACTTTGAGTGTATGAATATTAAATACAGGTTTAGTGTAAAAATATTAAATACATGTTTAGTGTATTAATATTAAACATATATTTAGTTTATTAAAATTAAATACATGTTTTTGTATTAATATTAAATACATGTTTAGTGTATAAATATTTAATACATGTTTACTGTATTAATATTAAATACATGTTTAGTGTATAAATAATAACTACATGTTTAGTGTATGAATATTAAATACATGTTTAGTGTATAAATATTAAATACATGTATAGTGTATTAATATTAAATATAAGTTTAGTTTATTAAAATTAAATACATGTTTTTGTATTCATATTAAATACATATTAAGTGTAAGAATAATAACTACATGTCTATTGAATGAATATTAAATCCATGTTTAGTGTATAAATATTTAATACATGTTTACTGTATTAATATTAAATACATGTTTAGTGTATGAATAATAACTACATGTTTAGTGTATGAATATTAAATACATGTTTAGTGTATAAATATTAAATACATGTTTAGTGTATGAATATTAAATACATGTTTAGTGTATAAATGTTAAATACATGTTTAGTGTATTAATATTAAATATATATTTAGTTTATTAAAATTAAATACATGTTTTTGTATTAATATTAAATACATGTTTAGTGTATTAATATTAAATACATGTTTACTGTATTAATAATAAATACATGTTTAGTGTATTAATAATAACTACATGTTTAGTGTATGAATATTAAATACATGTTTAGTGTATAAATATTAAATACATGTTTAGTGTATTAATATTAAATACATGTTTCGTGTACGAATATTAAATACATGTTTAGTGTATAAATATTAAATACTTGTTTAGTGTATGAATATTAAATACATGTTTAGTGAATAAATATTAAATACATGTTTAGTGTATAAATATTAAATACATGTTTCGTGAATAAATATTAAATACATGTTTAGTGTATGAATATTAAATACATACTTAGTGTATGAATATTAAATACATGATTAGTGTATAACTATTAAATACATGTTTAGTGTAATACTATTAAATATATGTTTAGTTTATTAAAATTAAATACATGTTTTTGTATTAATATTAAATACATGTTTAGTGTATGAATATTAAATACATGTTTAGTGTATGAATATTAAATGCATGTTTAGTGTATAATATTAAATACATGTTTAGTGTAATACTATTAAATATATGTTTAGTTTATTAAAATTAAATACATGTTTTTGTATTAATATTAAATACATGTTTAGTGTATGAATATTAAATACATGTTTAGTGTATGAATATTAAATGCATGTTTAGTGTATAATATTAAATACATGTTTAGTGTATGAATATTAAATGCATGTTTAGTGTATGAATATTAAATATATGTTTAGTGTATTAATATTAAATATAAGTTTAGTTTTTTAAACTTAAATACATGTTTTGTATTAATATTAAATACATGTTTTGTGTATGAATGTTAAATACACATTTAGTGTATGAATATTAAATACATGTTTAGTGTATAAATGTTAAATACATGTTTATTTTATGAATATTAAATACATGTTTAGTGTATAAATAATAACTACATGTTTAGTGTATTAATATTAAATACATGTTTAGTGTATTAATATTAAATACATGTTTAGTGTATGAATATTAAATACATATTTAGTGTATAAATATTAAATACATGTTTAGTGTATTAATATTAAATACATGTTTAGTGTATTAATATTAAATACATGTTTAGTGTATGAATATTAAATACATGTTTAGTGTATTAATATTAAATATATGATTAGTTTATTAAAATTAAATACATGTTTTTGTATTAATATTAAATACATGTTTAGTGTATAAATGTTAAATACATGTTTATTTTATGAATATTAAATACATGTTTAGTGTATAAATAATAACTACGTGTTTAGTGTATTAATATTAAATACATGTTTAGTGTATTAATATTAAATATATGATTAGTTTATTAAAATTAAATACATGTTTTTGTATGAATATTAAATACATGTTTAGTGTATGAATATTAAATACATGTTTAGTGTATTAATATTAAATATATGATTAGTTTATTAAAATTAAATACATGTTTTTGTATGAATATTAAATACATGTTTAGTGTATTAATATTAAATACATGTTTAGTGTATTAATATTAAATACATGTTTAGTGTATGAATATTAAATACATGTTTAGTGTATTAATATTAAATATATGATTAGTTTATTAAAATTAAATACATGTTTTTGTATTAATATTAAATACATGTTTAGTGTATAAATGTTAAATACGTGTTTATTTTATGAATATTAAATACATGTTTAGTGTATAAATAATAACTACATGTTTAGTGTATTAATATTAAATACATGTTTAGTGTATTAATATTAAATACATGTTTAGTGTATGAATATTAAATACATATTTAGTGTATAAATATTAAATACATGTTTAGTGTATAAATATTAAATACATGTTTAGTGTATGAATATTAAATACATGTTTAGTGTATAAATGTTAAATACATGTTTAGTTTATGAATATTAAATACATGTTTAGTGTATTAATATTAAATATATATTTAGTTTATTAAAATTAAATACATGTTTTTGTATTAATATTAAATACATGTTTAGTGTATTAATATTAAATACATGTTTACTGTATTAATAATAAATACATGTTTAGTGTATTAATAATAACTACATGTTTAGTGTATGAATATTAAATACATGTTTAGTGTATAAATATTAAATACATGTTTAGTGTATTAATATTAAATACATGTTTCGTGTACGAATATTAAATACATGTTTAGTGTATAAATATTAAATACTTGTTTAATGTAAGAATATTAAATACATGTTTAGTGTATGAATATTAAATACATGTTTAGTGAATAAATATTAAATACATGTTTAGTGTATAAATATTAAATACATGTTTCGTGAATAAATATTAAATACATGTTTAGTGTATGAATATTAAATACATACTTAGTGTATGAATATTAAATACATGATTAGTGTATAACTATTAAATACATGTTTAGTGTAATACTATTAAATATATGTTTAGTTTATTAAAATTAAATACATGTTTTTGTATTAATATTAAATACATGTTTAGTGTATGAATATTAAATACATGTTTAGTGTATGAATATTAAATGCATGTTTAGTGTATAATATTAAATACATGTTTAGTGTAATACTATTAAATATATGTTTAGTTTATTAAAATTAAATACATGTTTTTGTATTAATATTAAATACATGTTTAGTGTATAATATTAAATACATGTTTAGTGTATGAATATTAAATGCATGTTTAGTGTATGAATATTAAATATATGTTTAGTGTATTAATATTAAATATAAGTTTAGTTTTTTAAACTTAAATACATGTTTTGTATTAATATTAAATACATGTTTAGTGTATGAATGTTAAATACACATTTAGTGTATGAATATTAAATACATGTTTAGTGTATAAATGTTAAATACATGTTTATTTTATGAATATTAAATACATGTTTAGTGTATAAATAATAACTACATGTTTAGTGTATTAATATTAAATACATGTTTAGTGTATTAATATTAAATACATGTTTAGTGTATGAATATTAAATACATATTTAGTGTATAAATATTAAATACATGTTTAGTGTATTAATATTAAATACATGTTTAGTGTATTAATATTAAATACATGTTTAGTGTATGAATATTAAATACATGTTTAGTGTATTAATATTAAATATATGATTAGTTTATTAAAATTAAATACATGTTTTTGTATTAATATTAAATACATATTAAGTGTAAGAATAATAACTACATGTTTATTGAATGAATATTGAATAAATGTTTAGTGTATGAATATTTAATACATGTTTAGTGTATTAATATTAAATATATGTTTAGTTTATTAAAATTAAATACATGTTTTTGTATTAATATTAAATACATGTTTAGTGTATTAATATTAAATATATGTTTAGTTTATCAAAATTAAATACATGTTTTTGTACTAATATTAAATACATGTTTAGTGTATAAATATTAAATACATGTTTAGTGTATTAATATTAAATACATGTTTAGTTTATTAAACTTAAATACATGTTTTTGTATTAATATTAAATACATATTAAGTGTAAGAATAATAACTACATGTTTATTGAATGAATATTAAATACATGTTTAGTGTATGAATATTTAATACATGTTTAGTGTATTAATATTAAATATATGTTTAGTTTATTAAAGTTAAATACATGTTTTTGTATTAATATTAAATACATGTTTAGTGTATTAATATTAAATATATGTTTAGTTTATTAAAATTAAATACATGTTTAGTGTATAAATATTAAAAACATGTTTAGTGTATGAATATTAAATACATGTTTAGTGTATAAATATTAAATACATGTTTAGTGTATGAATATAAGTGTATGAGAAACCAAACTTATGTAAAAAAAAAAATAAAAGAAACAAAAAAAAAGGAAAAAGAGAGAGAGAGAGACGGAGAGGACCGGACTTATTAAGAGGGAACGTGCGCCCTCCTGTGGACTTCTGCCGCAACTGCACACATAAAGAAATTCATTATTTCCAAGTGTGCCTTATTTAGAGGATAATAAATACATGTTTACTAAATGAATATTAAATATATGATTAGTATATGATTACATATACGTTTAGTATATGATTATTAAATACATGTTCAGTGTATTAATATTAAATACATGTTTAGTGTATAAATATTAAATACATGTTTAGTGTATTAATATTAAATCAATGTTTAGTGTATAAATATTAAATACATGTTTAGTGTATAAATATTAAAAACATGTTTAGTGTATGAATATTAAATACATGTTTAGTGTATAAATATTAAATACGTGTTTAGTGTATGAATATTAAATACATGTTTAATGTATGAATATTAAATACATGTTTAGTGTATAAATATTAAATACATGTTTAGTGTATGAATATTAAATACATGTTTAGTGTATTAATATTAAATCAATGTTTAGTGTATAAATATTAAATACATGTTTAGTGTATAAATATTAAAAACATGTTTAGTGTATGAATATTAAATACATGTTTAGTGTATAAATATTAAATACATGTTTAGTGTATGAATAATAAATACATGTTTAATGTATGAATATTAAATACATGTTTAGTGTATGAAAATATTAAATACATGTTTAGTCTATTATTAAATTCCATTTTAGTGTATAATTATTAAATACATGTTTAGTTTATGAATATTAAATACATGTTTAGTGTATGAATATTAAATACATGTTTAGTGTATGAAAATATTAAATACATGTTTAGTCTATTATTAAATTCCATTTTAGTGTATAATTATTAAATACATGTTTAGTTTATGAATATTAAATACATGTTTAGTGTATGAAAATATTAAATACATGTTTAGTCTATTATTAAATTCCATTTTAGTGTATAATTATTAAATACATGTTTAGTGTATGAATATTAAAAACATGTTTAGTGTATTAACATTAAATATATATTTAATTTATTAAAATTAAATACATGTTTTTGTATTAATATTAAATACATGTTTAGTGTATAAATATTAAATTCATGTTTAGTGTATTAATATTAAATACATGTTTAGTGTATGAATAATAACTACACGTTTAGTGTAAAAATATTAAGTACATGTTTAGTGTATTAATATTAAATATATATTTAGTTTATTAAAATTAAATACATGTTTTTGTATCAATAATAACTACATGTTTAGTGTATGAATTTGAAATACATGTTTAGTGTATAAATATTAAATATATGTTTAGTTTATTAAAATTAAACACATGTTTTTGTATCAATATTAAATACATGTTTAGTGTATAAATATTAAATATATGTTTAGTTTATTAAAATTAAATACATGTTTTTGTATTAATATTAAATACATGTTTAGTGTATTAATATTAAATACATGTTTAGTGTATAAATATCAAATACATGTTTAGTGTATGAATATCAAATACATGTTTAGTGTATAAATATTAAATACATGTTTCGTGTATGAATATTAAATACATGTTTAGTGTATGAATATTAAATACATGTTTAATGTATGAATATTAAATGCATGTTTAGTGTATGAATATTAAATACATATTTAATGTATGAATATTAAATACATGTTTAGTGTATAAATATTAAATACATGTTTCGTGTATAAATATTAAATACATGTTAAGTGTATAAATATTAAATACATATTTAGTGTATTAATATTTAATACACGATTAGTGTATTAATATTAAATACATGATTAGTGTATGAATATTAAATACATGTTTAGTGTATTAATATTAAATACATGTTTAGTGTATTAAAAATAAATACATGTTCAGTGTATTAATATTAAATACATGTTTAGTGTATGGATATTAAATACATGTTTAGTGTATAAATATTAAATACATGTTTAGTGTATGAATATTAAATGCATGTTTAGTGTATGAATATTAAATATATGTTTAGTGTATTAATATTAAATATATGTTTAGTTTATTAAACTTAAATACATGTTTTGTATTAATATTAAATACATGTTTAGTGTATGAATATTAAATACACATTTAGTGTATGAATATTAAATACATATTTAGTTTATGAATATTAAATAAATGTTTAGTGGATATATAATAAATACATATTTAGTGTATTAATATTAAATACATGTTTAGTGTATAAATATTAAATACATGTTTAGTGTATTAATATTAAATACATGTTTAGTGTATAAATAATAACTACATGTTTACTGTATGAATATTAAATACATGTTTAGTGTATAAATGTTAAATACATGTTTATTTTATGAATATTAAATACATGTTTAGTGTATTAATATTAAATACATGTTTAGTGTATGAATAATACCTACATGTTTAGTGTATGAATAATAACTACAGGTTTAGTGTATGAATATTAAATACATGTTTAGTGTATTAATATTAAATATATATTTAGTTTATTACAATTAAATACATGTTTTTGTATTAACATTAAATACATGTTTAGTGTATTAATAATAAATACATATTTAGTGTATTAATATTAAATACATGTTTAGTGTATAAATATTAAATACATGTTTAGTGTATTAATATTAAATACATGTTTAGTGTATAAATAATAACTACATGTTTAGTGTATGAATATTAAATACATGTTTAGTGTATTAATATTAAATACATGTTTAGTGTATGAATATTAAATACATGTTTAGTGTATTAATATTAAATATATATTTAGTTTATTACAATTAAATACATGTTTTTGTATTAACATTAAATACATGTTTAGTGTATTAATATTAAATACATGTTTAGTGTAAAAATATTAAATACATGTTTAGTGTATGAATATAAAATACACGTTTAGTGTATTAATATTAAATCAATGTTTAGTGTATAAATATTAAATACATGTTTAGTGTATAGATATCAAATACATGTTTAGTGTATGAATATTAAATACATGATTAGTTTATTAATATTAAATACATGTTTAGTGTGTTAATATTAAATATGTGTTTAGTTTATTAAAATTAAATAAATGTTTTTGTATTAATATTAAATACATGTTTAGTGTATGAATAATACCTACATGTTTAGTGTATGAATAATAACTACAGGTTTAGTTTATGAATATTAAATACATGTTTAGTGTATTAATATTAAATATATATTTAGTTTATTACAATTAAATACATGTTTTTGTATAATATTAAATACATGTTTAGTGTATTAATATTAAATACATGTTTAGTGTATGAATATTAAATACATGTTTAGTGTAAAAATATTAAATACATGTTTAGTGTATGAATATTAAATACACGTTTAGTGTATTAATATTAAATCAATGTTTAGTGTATGAATATTAAATACATGTTTAGTGTATGAATATCAAATACATGTTTAGTGTATGAATATTAAATACATGTTTAGTGTATAAATTTTAAATACATGTTTAGTGTATGAATATTAAATACACGTTTAATGTATGAATATTAAATACATGTTTAATGTATAAATATTAAATACATGTTTAGTGTATTAATATTAAATACATGTTTAGTGTATGAATATTAAATACATGTTTAGTGTATGAATATCAAATACATGTTTAGTGTATAAATATTAAATACATGTTTAATGTATGAATATTAAATACATGTTTAGTGTATAAATTTTATATACATATTTAGTGTATAAATATTAAATACATGTTTAATGTATGAATATTAAATACATGTTTAGTGTATTAATTTTATATACATATTTAGTGTATAAATATTAAATACATGTTTAATGTATGAATATTAAATACACGTTTAGTGTATTAATATTAAATCAATGTTTAGTGTATGAATATCAAATACATGTTTAGTGTATGAATATTAAATACATGTTTAGTGTATAAATTTTAAATACATGTTTAGTGTATGAATATTAAATACACGTTTAATGTATGAATATTAAATACATGTTTAATGTATAAATATTAAATACATGTTTAGTGTATTAATATTAAATACATGTTTAGTGTATGAATATTAAATACATGTTTAGTGTATGAATATCAAATACATGTTTAGTGTATAAATATTAAATACATGTTTAATGTATGAATATTAAATACATGTTTAGTGTATAAATTTTATATACATATTTAGTGTATAAATATTAAATACATGTTTAATGTATGAATATTAAATACATGTTTAGTGTATGAATAATAAATACATGTTTCGTGTATGAATATTAAATACATGTTTAGTGTATGAATATTAAATACATGTTAAGTGTATTAATATTAAAGATGTGTTTAGTTTATTAAAATTAAATAAATGTTTTTGTATTAATATTAAATACATGTTTAGTGTATAAATAATAACTACATGTTTAGTGTATGAATATTAAATACATGTTTAGTGTATAAATGTTAAATACATGTTTAGTTTATGAATATTAAATACATTTTTAGTATATTAATATCAAGTATATATTTAGTTTATTACAATTAAATACATGTTTTTGTATGAATATTAAATACATGTTTAGTGTATGAATATTAAATACAAGTTTAGTATGAAAATATTAAATACATGTTTAGTCTATTATTTAATTCCATTTTAGTGTATAATTATTAAATACATGTTAGTGTATTAATATTAAATACATGTTTAGTGTATTAATATTAAATATATATTTAGTTTATTAAAATTAAATGCATGTTTTTGTATTAATATTAAATACATGTTTAGTGTATAAATATTAAATACATGTTTAGTGTATTAATATTAAATACAAGTTTAGTGTATGAATAATAACTACACGTTTAGTGTAAAAATATTAAATACATGTTTAGTGTATTAATATTAAATATATATTTAGTTTATTAAAATTAAATACATGTTTTTGTATTAATATTAAATACATGTTTAGTGTATAAATATTTAATACATGTTTACTGTATTAATATTAAATACATGTTTAGTGTATGAATTTTAAATACATGTTTAGTGTATAAATATTAAATATATGTTTAGTTTATTAAAATTAAATACATGTTTTTGTATTAATATTAAATACATGTTTAGTGTATTAATATTAAATACATGTTTAGTGTATAAATGTTAAATACATGTTTAGTGTATTAAAATTAAATACATGTTTTCGTATTAATATTAAATACATGTTTAGTGTATTAATATTAAAAACATGTTTATTGTATAAATGTTAAATACATGTTTACTGTATAAATGTTAAATACATGTTTAGTGTATTAATATTAAATATATTTTTAGTGTATTAAAATTAAATACATGTTTTGTATTAATATTAAATACATGTTTAGTGTATGAATATTAAATACATGTTTAATGTATTAATATTAAATACATGTTTAGTGTATAAATATTAAATACATGTTTAGTGTATTAATATTAAATACATGTTTAGTGTATGAATATTAAATACATGTTTAGTGTATGAATATCAAATACATGTTTAGTGTATAAATATTAAATACATGTTTAATGTATGAATATTAAATACATGTTTAGTGTATACATTTTATATACATATTTAGTGTATAAATATTAAATACATGTTTAATGTATGAATATTAAATACATGTTTAGTGTATGAATAATAAATAAATGTTTAGTGTATTAATATTAAACATATGTTTAGATTATTAAACTTAAATACATGTTTTTGTATTAATATTAAATAGATGTTTAGTGTATGAATATTAAATACATGTTTAGTGTATGAATATTAAATACATGTTTAGTTTATGAATATTAAATACATGTTTAGTGGATAAATAATAAATAAATATTTAGTGTATTAATATTAAATACATGTTTAGTGTATTAATATTAAATATGTGTTTACTTTATTAAAATTAAATACATGTTTTTGTATTAATATTAAATACAGGTTTAGTGTATTAATATTAAATACATGTTTAGTGTATGAATAATAACTACAGGTTTAGTTTATGAATATTAAATACATGTTTAGTGTATAAATGTTAAATACATGTTGAGTTTATGAATATTAAATACATGTTTAGTGTATTAATATTAAATATATATTTAGTTTATTAAAATTAAATACATGTTTTGTATTAATATTAAATACATGTTTAGTGTATTAATATTAAATACATGTTTAGTGTATGAATATTAAATACATGTTTAGTGTATAAATATTAAATACATGTTTAGTGTATTAATATTAAATACATGTTTAGTGTATTAATATTAAATACACTTTTAGTGTATAAATATTAAATACACATTTAGTGTAAAAATATTAAATACATGTTTAGTGTATTAATATTAAATATATGTTTAGTTTATTAAAATTAAATACATGTTTTTGTATTAATATTAAATACATATTAAGTGTAAGAATAATAACTACATGTTTACTGAATGAATATTAAATACATGTTTAGTGTATTAATATTAAATATATGTTTAGTTTATTAAAGTTAATTACATGTTTTTGTATTAATATTAAATACATTTTAGTGTATTAATATTAAATATATGTTTAGTTTATTAAAATTAAATACATGTTTTTGTATTAATATTAAATACATGTTTAGTGTATGAATATTAAATACATGTTTAGTGTATAAATATTAAATACATGTTTAGTTTATTAAAATTAAATACATGTTTTTGTATTAATTGTAAATACATGTTTAGTGTATTAATATTAAATACATGTTTAGTGTATAAATGTTAAATACATGTTTAGTGTATTAAAATTAAATACATGTTTTGTATTAATATTAAATACATGTTTAGTGTATAAATATTAAATACATGTTTAATGTATTAATATTAAATACATGTTTAGTGTATAAATATTAAATACATGTTTAGTGTATTAATATTAAATCAATGTTTAGTGTATGAATATTAAATACATGTTTAGTGTATGAATATCAAATACATGTTTAGTGTATGAATATTAAATACATGTTTAGTGTATAAATATTAAATACATGTTTAGTGTATGAATATTAAATACATGTTTAATGTATGAATATTAAATACATGTTTAATGTATAAATATTAAATACATGTTTCATGTATGAATATTAAATACATGTTTAGTGTATGAATATTAAATACATGTTTAGTGTATGAATATCAAATACATGTTTAGTGTATAAATATTAAATACATGTTTAATGTATGAATATTAAATACATGTTTAGTGTATAAATTTTATATACATATTTAGTGTATGAATATTAAATACATGTTTAATGTATGAATATTGAATACATGTTTAGTGTATGAATAATAAATACATGTTTCGTGTATGAATATTAAATACATGTTTAGTGTATGAATATTAAATACATGTTAAGTGTATGAATATTAAATACATATTTAGTGTATGAATATTAAATACATGATTAGTGTATTAATATTAAATACATGTTTAGTGTATTAATATTAAATATGTGTTTAGTTTATTAAAATTAAATAAATGTTTTTGTATTAATATTAAATACATGTTTAGTGTATAAATATTAAATACAGGTTTAGTGTATTAATATTAAATACATGTTTAGTGTATAAATAATAACCACATGTTTAGTGTATGAATATTAAATACATGTTTAGTGTATAAATGTTAAATACATGTTTAGTTTATGAATATTAAATACATTTTTAGTATATTAATATTAAATATATATTTAGTTTATTACAATTAAATACATGTTTTTGTATGAATATTAAATACATGTTTAGTGTATGAATATTAAATACAAGTTTAGTATGAAAATATTAAATACATGTTTAGTCTATTATTTAATTCCATTTTAGTGTAAAATTATTAAATACATGTTAGTGTATTAATATTAAATACATGTTTAGTGTATTAATATTAAATATATATTTAGTTTATTAAAATTAAATACATGTTTTTGTATTAATATTAAATACATGTTTAGTGTATTAATATTAAATATATTTTTATTGTATTAAAATTAAATACATGTTTTGTATGAATATTAAATACATGTTTAATGTATTAATATTAAATACATGTTTAGTTTATAAATATTAAATACATGTTTAGTGTATTAATATTAAATACATGTTTAGTGTATGAATATTAAATACATGTTTGGTGTATAAATATTAAATACATGTTTAGTGTATTAATATTAAACATATGTTTAGATTATTAAACTTAAATACATGTTTTTGTATTAATATTAAATACAGGTTTAGTGTATTAATATTAAATACATGTTTAGTGTATGAATAATAACTACAGGTTTAGTTTATGAATATTAAATACATGTTTAGTGTATAAATGTTAAATACATGTTGAGTTTATGAATATTAAATACATGTTTAGTGTATTAATATTAAATATATATTTAGTTTATTAAAATTAAATACATGTTTTGTATTAATATTAAATACATGTTTAGTGTATTAATATTAAATACACGTTTTGGTGTATGAATATTAAATACATGTTTAGTGTATAAATATTAAATACATGTTTAGTGTATTAATATTAAATACATGTTTAGTGTATTAATATTAAATACACTTTTAGTGTATAAATATTAAATACACATTTAGTGTAAAAATATTAAATACATATTTAGTGTATTAATATTAAATATATGTTTAGTTTATTAAAATTAAATACATGTTTTTGTATTAATATTAAATACATATTAAGTGTAAGAATAATAACTACATGTTTACTGAATGAATATTAAATACATGTTTAGTGTATTAATATTAAATATATGTTTAGTTTATTAAAGTTAAATACATGTTTTTGTATTAATATTAAATACATGTTTAGTGTATTAATATTAAATATATGTTTAGTTTATTAAAATTAAATACATGTTTTTGTATTAATATTAAATACATGTTTAGTGTATGAATATTAAATACATGTTTAGTGTATAAATATAAATCGTTGGCCCTGCGATGAGGTGGCGACTTGTCCAGGGTGTACCCCGCCTTCCGCCCGATTGTAGCTGAGATAGGCGCCAGCGCCCCCGCGACCCCAAAAGGGAATAAGCGGTAGAAAATGGATGGATGGATGGATGTTTAGTGTATAAATATTAAATACATGTTTAGTTTATTAAAATTAAATACATGTTTTTGTATTAATATTAAATACATGTTTAGTGTCCCCCGCGACCCCGAAAGGGAATAAGCGGTAGAAAATGGATGGATGGACATGTTTAGTGTATTAATATTAAATACATGTTTAGTGTATTAATATTAAATACATGTTTAGTGTATTAAAATTAAATACATGTTTTGTATTAATATTAAATACATGTTTAGTGTATGAATATTAAATACATGTTTAGTGTATAAATATTAAATACATGTTTAGTGTATTAATATTAAATACATGTTTAGTGTATAAATATAAGTGTATGAGAAACCAAACTTATGTAAAAAAAAAAATAAAAGAAACAAAAAAAAAGGAAAAAGAGAGAGAGAGAGACGGAGAGGACCGGACTTATTAAGAGGGAACGTGCGCCCTCCTGCGGACTTCTGCCGCAACTGCACACATAAAGAAATTCATTATTTCCAAGTGTGCCTTATTTAGAGGATAATAAATACATGTTTACTGTATGAATATTAAATATATGATTAGTATATAAATACATATGCGTTTAGTATATGATTATTAAATACATGTTCAGTGTATTAATATTAAATACATGTTTAGTTTATTAAACTTAAATACATGTTTTTGTATTAATAATAAATACATGTTTAGTGTATGAATATTAAATACACGTTTAGTGTATGAATATTAAATATATGTTTAGTTTATGAATATTAAATACATGTTTAGTGGATAAATAATAAATACATATTTAGTGTATGAATATTAAATATGTGTTTTGTTTATTAAAATTATATAAATGTTTTTGTATTAATATTAGATACATGTTTAGTGTATAAATATTAAATATGGGTTTAGTGTATTAATATTAAATACATGTTTAGTGTATGAATAATAACTACATTTTTAGTGTATGAATATTAAATACATGTTTAGTGTATGAATGTTAAATACATGTTTAGTGTATAAATATTAAATATATGTTTAGTTTATTAAAATTAAATACATGTTTTTGTATTAATATTAAATACATGTTTAGTGTATAAATATTAAATACATGTTTAGTGTATTAATATTAAATATATGTTTAGTTTATTAAACTTAAATACATGTGTTTGTATTAATATTAAATACATGTTTAGTGTATGAATATTAAATACACGTTTAGTGTATGAATATTAAATACATGTTTAGTATATGAATATTAAATACATGTTTAGTGTTTAAATATTAAATACACGTTTAGTGTATGAATATTAAATATATATTTAGTTTATTACAATTAAATACATGTTTTTGTATTAATATTAAATACATGTTTAGTGTATAAATATTAAATACATGTTTAGTAAAATTAATGTTAAATACAAGTTTAGTGTATGAATATTAAATACATGTTTAGTGTATAAATATTAAATACATGTTTAGTGTATTAATATTAAATACATGTTTAGTGTATTAATATTAAATACACTTTTAGTGTATAAATATTAAATACACGTTTAGTTTAAAAATATTAAATACATGTTTAGTGTATTAATATTAAATATATGTTTACTTTCTTAAAATTAAATACATGTTTTTGTATTAATATTAAATACATATTAAGTGTAAGAATAATAACTACATGTTTATTGAATGAATATTAAATACATGTTTAGTGTATAAATATTTAATACATGTTTAGTGTATTAATATTAAATATATGTTTAGTTTATTAAAATTAAATACATATTTTTGTATTAATATTAAATACATGTTTAGTGTATTAATATTACATACATGTTTAGTGTATTAATATTAAATACATGTTTAGTGTATAAATATAAGTGTATGAGAAACCAAACTTATGTAAAAAAAAATAAAAGAAACAAAAAAAAAGGAAAAAGAGAGAGAGAGAGACGGAGAGGACCGGACTTATTAAGAGGGAACGTGCGCCCTCCTGTGGACTTCTGCCGCAACTGCACATATAAAGAAATTCATTATTTCCAAGTGTGCCTTATTTAGAGGATAATAAATACATGTTTACTGTATGAATATTAAATATATGATTAGTATATAATTACATATACGTTTAGTATATGATTATTAAATACATGTTCAGTGTATTAATATTAAATACTTGTTTAGTGTATGAATATTAAATACACGTTTAGTGTATGAATATTAAATACATGTTTAGTGTATAAATATTAAATACATGTTTAGTGTATAAATATTAAATAAATGTTTAGTGTATAAATATTAAATACAGGTTTAGTGTATTAATATTAAATACATGTTTAGTGTATTAATATTAAATATATATTTAGTTTATTAAAATTAAATACATGTTTTTGTATTAATATTAAATACATGTTTAGTGTATAAATATTAAATACATGTTTAGTGTATTAATATTAAATACATGTTTAGTGTATTAATATTAAATACACTTTTAGTGTATAAATATTAAATACACGTTTAGTCCAAAAATATTAAATACATGTTTAGTGTATAAATATTAAATACATGTTTAGTGTATGAATATTAAATATATGTTTAATGTCTGAATATTAAATACATGTTTAGTGTATAAATATTAAATACATGTTTCGTGTATGAATATTAAATACATGTTTAATGTATAAATATTAAATACATGTTTAATGTATGAATATTAAATACATGTTAGTGTATGAATATTAAATACATGTTTAATGTATGAATATTAAATACATGTTAAGTGTATAAATATTAAATACATGTTTCGTGTGTAAATATTAAATACATGTTAAGTGTATAAATATTAAATACATATTTAGTGTATAAATATTAAATACATGATTAGTGTATTAATATTAAATACTTGTTTAGTGTATAAATGTTAAATACATGTTTAGTGGATGAATATTAAATACATGTTTAGTGTATTAATATTAAATATGTTTAGTTTATTAAAATTAAATACAAGTTTTTGTATTAATATTAAATACATGTTTAGTGTATAAATATTAAATACATATTTAGTGTATTAATATTAAATATATGTTTAATTTATTTAACTTAAATACATGTGTTTGTATTAATATTAAATACATGTTTAGTGTATGAATATTAAATACACGTTTAGTGTATGAATATTAAATACATGTTTAGTTTATGAATATTAAATACATGTTTAGTGGATGAATAATAAATACATGTTTAGTGTATTAATATTAAATCAATGTTTAGTGTATGAATATTAAATACATGTTTAGTGTATTAATATTAAATACATGTTTAGTGTATTAATATCAAATACATGTTTAGTGTATTAATATTAAATACATATTTAGTGTATGAATATTAAATACATTTTTAGTATATTAATATATCAAATACATGTTTAGTGTATAATATTAAATATATATTTAGTTTATTACAATTAAATACATGTTTTTGTATTAATATTAAATACATGTTTAGTGTATAAATATTAAATACATGTTTAGTAAAATTAATGTTAAATACAAGTTTAGTGTATGAATATTAAATACATGTTTAGTGTATAAATATTAAATACATGTTTAGTGTATTAATATTAAATACATGTTTAGTGTATTAATATTAAATACACTTTTAGTGTATAAATATTAAATACACGTTTAGTTTAAAAATATTAAATACATGTTTAGTGTATTAATATTGAATATATGTTTACTTTATTAAAATTAAATACATGTTTTTGTATTAATATTAAATACATATTAAGTGTAAGAATAATAACTACATGTTTATTGAATGAATATTAAATACATGTTTAGTGTATAAATATTTAATACATGTTTAGTGTATTAATATTAAATATATGTTTAGTTTATTAAAATTAAATACATATTTTTGTATTAATATTAAATACATGTTTAGTGTATTAATATTACATACATGTTCAGTGTATTAATATTAAATACATGTTTAGTTTATTAAACTTAAATACATGTTTTTGTATTAATAATAAATACATGTTTAGTGTATGAATATTAAATACACGTTTAGTGTATGAATATTAAATACATGTTTAGTTTATGAATATTAAATACATGTTTAGTGGATAAATAATAAATACATATTTAGTGTATGAATATTAAATATGTGTTTTGTTTATTAAAATTATATAAATGTTTTTGTATTAATATTAGATACATGTTTAGTGTATAAATATTAAATATGGGTTTAGTGTATTAATATTAAATACATGTTTAGTGTATGAATAATAACTACATTTTTAGTGTATGAATATTAAATACATGTTTAGTGTATGAATGTTAAATACATGTTTAGTGTATAAATATTAAATATATGTTTAGTTTATTAAAATTAAATACATGTTTTTGTATTAATATTAAATACATGTTTAGTGTATAAATATTAAATACATGTTTAGTGTATTAATATTAAATATATTTTTAGTTTATTAAACTTAAATACATGTGTTTGTATTAATATTAAATACATGTTTAGTGTATGAATATTAAATACACGTTTAGTGTATGAATATTAAATACATGTTTAGTATATGAATATTAAATACATGTTTAGTGTTTGAATATTAAATACACGTTTAGTGTATGAATATTAAATATATTTAGTTTATTACAATTAAATACATGTTTTTGTATTAATATTAAATACATGTTTAGTGTATAAATATTAAATACATGTTTAGTAAAATTAATGTTAAATACAAGTTTAGTGTATGAATATTAAATACATGTTTAGTGTATAAATATTAAATACATGTTTAGTGTATTAATATTAAATACATGTTTAGTGTATTAATATTAAATACACTTTTAGTGTATAAATATTAAATACACGTTTAGTTTAAAAATATTAAATACATGTTTAGTGTATTAATATTAAATATATGTTTACTTTCTTAAAATTAAATACATGTTTTTGTATTAATATTAAATACATATTAAGTGTAAGAATAATAACTACATGTTTATTGAATGAATATTAAATACATGTTTAGTGTATAAATATTTAATACATGTTTAGTGTATTAATATTAAATATATGTTTAGTTTATTAAAATTAAATACATATTTTTGTATTAATATTAAATACATGTTTAGTGTATTAATATTACATACATGTTTAGTGTATTAATATTAAATACATGTTTAGTGTATAAATATAAGTGTATGAGAAACCAAACTTCTGTAAAAAAAAATAAAAGAAACAAAAAAAAAGGAAAAAGAGAGAGAGAGAGACGGAGAGGACCGGACTTATTAAGAGGGAACGTGCGCCCTCCTGTGGAGTTCTGCCGCAACTGCACATATAAAGAAATTCATTATTTCCAAGTGTGCCTTATTTAGAGGATAATAAATACATGTTTACTGTATGAATATTAAATATATGATTAGTATATAATTACATATACGTTTAGTATATGATTATTAAATACATGTTCAGTGTATTAATATTAAATACTTGTTTAGTGTATGAATATTAAATACACGTTTAGTGTATAATATTAAATACATGTTTAGTGTATGAATATTAAAAACATGTTTAGTGTATAAATATTAAATAAATGTTTAGTGTATGAATATTAAATACATGTTTAATGTATGAATATTAAATGCATGTTTAGTGTATGAATATTAAATACATGTTTTTGTATTAATATTAAATACATGTTTAGTGTATGAATATTAAATACATGTTTAGTGTATTAATATTAAATACATGTTTAGTGTATTAATATTAAATATATGTTTAGTATATTAAACTTAAATACATGTGTTTGTATTAATATTAAATACATGTTTAGTGTATGAATATTAAATACACGTTTAGTGTACGAATATTAAATACATGTTTAGTTTATGAATATTAAATACATGTTTATTGGATGAATAATAAATACATATTTAGTGTATTAATATTAAATACATGTTTTTGTTTTAATAATAAATACATGTTTTTGTATTAATATTAAATACATGTTTAGTGTATTAATATTAAATACATGTTTAGTGTATTAATATTAAATATATGTTTAGTATATTAAACTTAAATACATGTGTTTGTATTAATATTAAATACATGTTTAGTGTACGAATATTAAATACATGTTTAGTTTATGAATATTAAATACATGTTTATTGGATGAATAATAAATACATATTTAGTGTATTAATATTAAATACATGTTTAGTGTATAAATATTAAATAAATGTTTAGTGTATAAATATTAAATACAGGTTTAGTGTATTAATATTAAATACATGTTTAGTGTATTAATATTAAATATATATTTAGTTTATTAAAATTAAATACATGTTTTTGTATTAATATTAAATACATGTTTAGTGTATAAATATTAAATACATGTTTAGTGTATTAATATTAAATACATGTTTAGTGTATTAATATTAAATACACTTTTAGTGTATAAATATCAAATACATGTTTAGTGTATTAATATTAAGTACACTTTTAGTGTATAAATATTAAATACACGTTTAGTCCAAAAATATTAAATACATGTTTAGTGTATAAATATTAAATACATGTTTAGTGTATTAATATTAAATACATGTTTAGTGTATTAATATTAAATACACTTTTAGTGTATAAATATTAAATACACGTTTAGTTTAAAAATATTAAATACATGTTTAGTGTATTAATATTAAATATATGTTTACTTTATTAAAATTAAATACATGTTTTTGTATTAATATTAAATACATGTTTAGTGTATAAATATTTAATACATGTTTAGTGTATTAATATTAAATATATGTTTAGTTTATTAAAATTAAATACATATTTTTGTATTAATATTAAATACATGTTTAGTGTATTAATATTACATACATGTTTAGTGTATTAATATTAAATACATGTTTAGTGTATTAATATTAAATACATGTTTAGTGTATTAATATTAAATACATGTTTAGTGTATAAATATAAGTGTATGAGAAACCAAACTTATGTAAAAAAAAATAAAAGAAACAAAAAAAAAGGAAAAAGAGAGAGAGAGAGACGGAGAGGACCGGACTTATTAAGAGGGAACGTGCGCCCTCCTGTGGACTTCTGCCGCAACTGCACACATAAAGAAATTCATTATTTCCAAGTGTGCCTTATTTAGAGGATAATAAATACATGTTTACTGTATGAATATTAAATATATGATTAGTGTATAATTACATATACGTTTAGTATATGATTATTAAATACATGTTCAGTGAATTAATATTAAATACTTGTTTAGTGTATGAATATTAAATACACGTTTAGTGTATGAATATTAAATACATGTTTAGTGTATAAATATTAAATACATGTTTAGTGTATAAATATTAAATACATGTTTAGTGTATTAATATTAAATCAATGTTTAGTGTATGAATATTAAATACATGTTTAGTGTATAATATTAAATACATGTTTAGTGTATGAATATTAAAAACATGTTTAGTGTATAAATATTAAATAAATGTTTAGTGTATGAATATTAAATACATGTTTAATGTATGAATATTAAATGCATGTTTAGTGTATGAATATTAAATACATGTTTTTGTATTAATATTAAATACATGTTTAGTGTATGAATATTAAATACATGTTTAGTGTATTAATATTAAATACATGTTTAGTGTATTAATATTAAATATATGTTTAGTATATTAAACTTAAATACATGTGTTTGTATTAATATTAAATACATGTTTAGTGTATGAATATTAAATACACGTTTAGTGTACGAATATTAAATACATGTTTAGTTTATGAATATTAAATACATGTTTATTGGATGAATAATAAATACATATTTAGTGTATTAATATTAAATACATGTTTTTGTTTTAATAATAAATACATGTTTTTGTATTAATATTAAATACATGTTTAGTGTATTAATATTAAATACATGTTTAGTGTATTAATATTAAATATATGTTTAGTATATTAAACTTAAATACATGTGTTTGTATTAATATTAAATACATGTTTAGTGTATGAATATTAAATACACGTTTAGTGTACGAATATTAAATACATGTTTAGTTTATGAATATTAAATACATGTTTATTGGATGAATAATAAATACATATTTAGTGTATTAATATTAAATACATGTTTAGTGTATAAATATTAAATAAATGTTTAGTGTATAAATATTAAATACAGGTTTAGTGTATTAATATTAAATACATGTTTAGTGTATTAATATTAAATATATATTTAGTTTATTAAAATTAAATACATGTTTTTGTATTAATATTAAATACATGTTTAGTGTATAAATATTAAATACATGTTTAGTGTATTAATATTAAATACATGTTTAGTGTATTAATATTAAATACACTTTTAGTGTATAAATATCAAATACATGTTTAGTGTATTAATATTAAGTACACTTTTAGTGTATAAATATTAAATACACGTTTAGTCCAAAAATATTAAATACATGTTTAGTGTATAAATATTAAATACATGTTTAGTGTATGAATATTAAATATATGTTTAATGTCTGAATATTAAATACATGTTTAGTGTATAAATATTAAATACATGTTTCGTGTATGAATATTAAATACATGTTTAGTGTATGAATATTAAATACATGTTTAATGTATGAATATTAAATACATGTTAGTGTATGAATATTAAATACATGTTTAATGTATGAATATTAAATACATGTTTAGTGTATAAATATTAAATACATGTTTCGTGTATAAATATTAAATACATGTTTAGTGTATGAATATTAAATACATATTTAGTGTATAAATATTAAATACATGATTAGTGTATTAATATTAAATACTTGTTTAGTGTATTAATATTAAATATGTTTCGTTTATTAAAATTAAATACAAGTTTTTGTATTAATATTAAATACATGTTTAGTGTATAAATATTAGATACATGTTTAGTTTATGAATATTAAATACATGTTTAGTGTATAAATGTTAAATACATGTTTAGTTTATGAATATTAAATACATGTTTAGTGTATAAATATTAAATACATGTTTAGTGTATTAATATTAAATACATGTTTAGTGTATGAATATTAAATACATGTTTAGTGTATAAATATTAAATACATGTTTAGTGTATTAATATTAAATACATGTTTAGTGTATTAATATTAAATACACTTTTAGTGTATAAATATTAAATACACGTTTAGTGTAAAAATATTAAATACATGTTTAATGTATTAATATTAAATATATGATTAGTTTATTACAATTAAATACATGTTTTTGTATTAATATTAAATACATATTAAGTGTAAGAATAATAACTACATGTTTATTGAATGAATATTAAATAAATGTTTAGTGTATGAATATTTAATACATGTTTAGTGTATTAATATTAAATATATGTTTAGTTTATTAAAATTAAATACATGTTTTTGTATTAATATTAAATACATGTTTAGTGTATTAATATTAAATGTATGTTTAGTTTATTAAAATTAAATACATGTTTTTTTACTAATATTAAATACATGTTTAGTTTATGAATATTAAATACATGTTTAGTGTATATATATAAGTGTATGAGAAACCAAACTTATGTAAAAAAAAATAAAAGAAACAAAAAAAAAGGAAAAAGAGAGAGAGAGAGACGGAGAGGACCGGACTTAATAAGAGGTAACGTGCGCCCTCCTGTGGACTTCTGCCGCAACTGCACACATAAAGAAATTCATTATTTCCAAGTGTGCCTTATTTAGAGGATAATAAATACATGTTTACTGTATGAATATTAAATATATGATTAGTATATAATTACATATACGTTTAGTATATGATTATTAAATACATGTTCAGTGTATTAATATTAAATACATGTTTAGTGTATGAATATTAAATACATGTTTACTGTATGAATATTAAATATATGATTAGTATATAATTACATATATGTTTGGTATATGATTATGAAATACATGTTCAGTGTATTAATATTAAATACATGTTTAGTGTATGAATATTAAATACATGTTTAGTGTATGAATATTAAATACATGTTTAGTGTATGAATATTAAATACGTATTTGTGTATAAATATTAAATACATGTTTAGTGTATTAATATTAAATACATGTTTAGTTTATTAAACTTAAATACATGTTTTTGTATTAATATTAAATACATGTTTAGTGTATAAATATTAAATACAGGTTTAGTGGATGAATAATAAATAAATATTTAGTGTATTAATATTAAGTACATGTTTAGTGTATAAATATTAAATACATGTTTAGTGTATAAATATTAAATACATGTTTAGTGTATAAATATTAAATACATGTTTAGTGTATTAATATTAAATATGTGTTTACTTTATTAAAATTAAATAAATGTTTTTGTATTAATATTAAATACATGTTTAGTGTATAAATATTAAATACATGTTTAGTGTATGAATGTTAAATACATGTTTAGTTTATGAATATTAAATACATGTTTAGAGTATTAATATTAAATATATATTTAGTTTATTACAATTAAATACATGTTTTGTATTAATATTAAATACATGTTTAGTGTATAAATATTAAATACATGTTTAGTGTATTAATATTAAATACATGTTTAGTGTATTAATATTAAATACACTTTTAGTGTATAAATAGTAAATACACGTTTAGTGTAACAATATTAAATACATGTTTATTGTATTAATATTAAATACATGTCTAGTGTATGAATATTAAATACATGTTTAGTGTATGAATATTTAATACATGTTTAGTGTATTAATATTAAATATGTGTTTAGTTTATTAAAATTAAATACATGTTTTTGTATTAATATTAAATACATGTTTAGTGTATTAATATTAAATACATGTTTAGTGTATTAATATTAAATACATGTTTAGTGTATAAATGTTAAATACATGTTTAGTGTATAAATATTAAATATATGTTTAGTTTATTAAAATTAAATACATGTTTTTGTATTAATATTAAATACATGTTTATGTATGAATATTAAATACACATTTAGTGTATGAATATTAAATACATGTTTAGTGTATAAATATAAGTGTATGAGAAACCAAACTTATGTAAAAAAAAATGGAAAAAGAGAGATAGAGAGACGGAGAGGACCGGACTTATTAAGAGGGAACGTGCGCCCTCCTGTGGACTTCTGCTGCAACTGCACGCATAAAGAAATTCATTATTTCCAAGTGTGCCTTATTTAGAGGATAATAAATACATGTTTACTAAATGAATATTAAATATATGATTAGTATATGATTACATATACGTTTAGTATATGATTATTAAATACATGTTCAGTGTATTAATATTAAATACATGTTTAGTGTATGAATATTAAATACATATTTAGTGTATAAATATTAAATACATGTTCAGTGTATAAATATTAAATACATGTTTAGTGTATGAATATTAAATACATGTTTAGTGTATAAATATTAAATACATGTTCAGTGTATGAATATTAAATACATGTTTAATGTATGAATATTAAATACATGTTTAGTGTATAAATATTAAATACATGTTTCGTGTACGAATATTAAATACATGTTTAGTGTATGAATATTTAATACATGTTTAGTGTATTAATATTAAATATATGTTTAGTGTGTTAATATTAAATACATGTTTAGTGTATGAATATTAAATACATGTTTAGTGTATGAATATTAAATACATGTTTAGTGTATGAATATTAAATATATGTTTAGTGTATTAATATTAAATACATGTTTAGTGTATGAATATTAAATACATGTTTAGTGTATGAATATTAAATACATGTTTAGTGCAATAATATTAAATATATGTTTAGTTTATTAAAAATAAATACATGTTTTTGTATTAATATTAAATACATGTTTAGTGTATAAATATTAAATACATGTTTAGTGTATGAATATTTAATACATGTTTAGTGTATTAATATTAAATATATGTTTAGTGTGTTAATATTAAATACATGTTTAGTGTATGAATATTAAATACATGTTTAGTGTATGAATATTAAATACATGTTTAGTGTATGAATATTAAATATATGTTTAGTGTATTAATATTAAATACATGTTTAGTGTATGAATATTAAATACATGTTTAGTGTATGAATATTAAATACATGTTTAGTGCAATAATATTAAATATATGTTTAGTTTATTAAAAATAAATACATGTTTTTGTATTAATATTAAATACATGTTTAGTGTATAAATATTAAATACATGTTTAGTGTATGAATATTTAATACATGTTTAGTGTATTAATATTAAATATATGTTTAGTGTATTAATATTAAATACATGTTTAGTGTATGAATATTAAATACATGTTTAGTGTATGAATATTAAATACATGTTTAGTGTATGAATATTTAATACATGTTTAGTGTATTAATATTAAATATATGTTTAGTGTATTAATATTAAATACATGTTTACTGTATAAATATTAAATACATGTTTAGTGTATTAATATTAAATACATGTTTACTGTATTAATATTAAATACATGTTTAGTGTATTAATAATAACTACATGTTTAGTGTATGAATATTAAATACATGTTTAGTGTATAAATATTAAATACATGTTTAGTGTATTAATATTAAATATATGTTTAGTTTATTAAAATTAAATACATATTTTTTGTATAAATATTAAACACATGATTAGTGTATGAATATTAAATACATGTTTAGTGTATAAATATTAAATACAAGTTTAGTGTATGAATATTAAATACATGTTTAATGTACGAATATTAAATACATGTTTAGTGTATAAATATTAAATACATGTTTAATGTATGAATATTAAATACATGTTTAGTGTATGAATATTAAATACATGTTTAGTGGATATATAATAAATACATATTTAGTGTATTAATATTAAATACATTTTTAGTGTATAAATATTAAATACATGTTTAGTGTATTAATATTAAATACATGTTTAGTTTATAAATAATAACTACATGTTTAGTGTATGAATATTAAATACATGTTTAGTGTATGAATATTAAATACATGTTTAGTGTATAAATATTAAATACATGTTTAGTGTATAAATATAAGTGTATGAGAAACCAAACTTATGTAAAAAAAATAAAAGAAACAAAAAAAAGGAAAAAGAGAGAGAGAGAGAGACGGAGAGGACCGGACTTATTAAGAGGGAACGTGCGCCCTCCTGTGGAGTTTTGCCGCAACTGCACACATAAAGAAATTCATTATTTCCAAGTGTGCCTTATTTAGAGGATAATAAATACATGTTTACAGTATGAATATTAAATATATGATTAGTATATGATTACATATACGTTTAGTATATGATTATTAAATACATGTTCAGTGTATTAATATTAAATACATGTTTAGTGTATGAATATTAAATACATGTTTAGTGTATGAATATTAAATACATGTTTACTGTATGAAAATTAAATATATGATTAGTGTGTATTTACATATACGTTTAGTATATTATTATTAAATACATAATCAGTGTATTAATATTAAATACATAATTAGTGTATTAATATTAAATACATGTTTAATGTATGAATATTAAATACATGTTAAGTGTATAAATATTAAATACATATTTAGTGTATGAATATTAAATACATGATTAGAGTATTAATATTAAATACATGATTAGTGTATAAATATTAAATACATGTTTAGTGTAATAATATTAAATATATGTTTAGTTTATTAAAATTAAATACATGTTTTTGTATTAATATTAAATACATGTTAAGTGTATAAATATTAAATACATGTTTAGTGTATTAATATTAGATTCATGTTTAGTGTATGAATGTTAAATATATGTTTAGTGTATGAATATTAAATACATGTTTAGTTTATTAAAATTAAATACATGTTTAATTTATGAATATTAAATACATGTTTAGTGTATAAATATTAAATACATGTTTAGTGTATTAATATTAAATACATGTTTAGTGTATAAATAATAACTACATGTTTAGTGTATAAATGTTAAATACATGTTTAGTGTATGAAGATTAAATACATGTTTAGTGTATAAATGTTAAATACATGTTTAGTTTATGAATATTAAATACATGTTTAGTGTATAAATATTAAATACAAGTTTAGTGTATTAATATTAAATACATGTTTAGTGTATGAATATTAAATACATGTTTAGTGTATAAATATTAAATACATGTTTACTGTATGAAAATTAAATATATGATTAGTGTGTAATTACATATACGTTTAGTATATTATTATTAAATACATAATCAGTGTATTAATATTAAATACATAATCAGTGTATTAATATTAAATACATGTTTAATGTATGAATATTAAATACATGTTAAGTGTATAAATATTAAATACATATTTAGTGTATGAATATTAAATACATGATTAGATTATTAATATTAAATACATGATTAGTGTATAAATATTAAATACAAGTTTGGTGTATTAATATTAAATACATGTTTAGTGTATAAATATTAAATACATGTTTAGTGTAATAATATTAAATATATGTTTAGTTTATTAAAATTAAATACATGTTTTTGTATTAATATTAAATACATGTTAAGTGTATAAATATTAAATACATGTTTAGTGTATTAATATTAGATTCATGTTTAGTGTGTGAATGTTAAATATATGTTTAGTGTATGAATATTAAATACATGTTTAGTTTATTAAAATTAAATACATGTTTTTGTATTAATATTAAATACATGTTTAGTGTATTAATATTAAATACATGTTTAGTGTATTAATATTAAATACATGTTTAGTGTATGAATATTAAATACATGTTTAGTGTATGAATATTAAATACATGTTTAGTGTATGAATATTCAATACATGTTTAGTTTATTAAACTTAAATACATGTTTTTGTATTAATATTAAATACATGTTTAGTGTATGAATATTAAATACACGTTTAGTGTATGAATATTAAATACATGTTTAGTTTATGAATATTAAATACATGTTTAGTTGATATATAATAAATACATATTTAGTGTGTTAATATTAAATACATGTTTAGTGTATTAATATTAAATACATGTTTAGTGTATAAATATTAAATACAAGTTTAGTGTATTAATATTAAATACATGTTAAGTATATGAATAGTAACTACATGTTTAGTGTATGAATATTAAATACATGTTTAGTGTATTAATATTAAATGTTTAGTTTATTAAAATTAAATACATGTTTTTGTACTAATATTAAATACATGTTTAGTGTATGAATATTAAATACACGTTTAGTGTATGAATATTAAATACATGTTTAGTTTATGAATATTAAATACATGTTTAGTTGATATATAATAAATACATATTTAGTGTATTAATATTAAATACATGTTTAGTGTATAAATATTAAATACATGTTTAGTGTATTAATATTAAATACATGATTAGTGTATTAATATTAAATACATGTTTAGTGTATGAATAATAACTACATGTTTAGTGTATGAATATTAAATGCATGTTTAGTGTATTAATATTAAATGTTTAGTTTATTAAAATTAAATACATGTTTTTGTATTAATATTAAATACATGTTTAGTGTATTAATATTAAAAACATGTTTAGTGTATGAATGTCAAATACATGTTTAGTGTATGAATGTTAAATACATGTTTAGTGTATTAATATTAAATATATGTTTAGTGTATTAAAATTAAATACATGTTTTTGTATTAATATTAAATACATGTTTAGTGTATAAATATTAAATACATGTTTAGTGTATGAATATTAAATACATGTTTAGTGGATTAATATTAAATGTTTAGTTTATTAAAATTAAATACATGTTTTTGTATTAATATTAAATACATGTTTAGTGTATTAATATTAAAAACATGTTTAGTGTATGAATGTTAAATACATGTTTAGTGTATGAATGTTAAATACATGTTTAGTGTATTAATATTAAATATATGTTTAGTGTATTAAAATTAAATACATGTTTTTGTATTAATATTAAATACATGTTTAGTGTATAAATATTAAATACATGTTTAATGTATGAATATTAAATACATGTTTAGTGTATGAATATTAAATACATGTTTAGTGTATGAATATTAGATACATGTTTGTGTATACATATTAAATACATGTTTAGTGTATTAATATTAAATATATGTTTAGTTTATTAAACTTAAATACATGTTTTTGTATTAATATTAAATACATGTTTAGTGTATAAATATTAAATACAGGTTTAGTGGATGAATAATAAATAAATATTTAGTGTATTAATATTAAATACATGTTTAGTGTATAAATATTAAATACATGTTTAGTGTATTAATATTAAATATGTGTTTACTTTATTAAAATTAAATAAATGTTTTTGTATTAATATTAAATACATGTTTAGTGTATTAATATTAAATAAATGTTTAGTGTATGAATAATAACTACAGGTTTAGTGTATAAATATTAAATACATGTTTAGTGTATGAATGTTAAATACATGTTTAGTTTATGAATATTAAATACATGTTTAGTGTATTAATATTAAATATATATTTAGTTTATTAAAATTAAATACATGTTTTGTATTAATATTAAATACATGTTTAGTGTATAAATATTAAATACATCTTTAGTGTATTAATATTAAATACATGTTTAGTGTATTAATATTAAATACATGTTTAGTGTATTAATATTAAATACACTTTTAGTGTATAAATAGTAAATACATGTTTAGTGTATGAATATTTAATACATGTTTGGTGTATTAATATTAAATATATGTTTAGTTTATTAAAATTAAATACATGTTTTTGTATTAATATTAAATACATGTTTAGTGTATAAATGTTAAATACATGTTTAGTGTATAAATATTAAATATATGTCTAGTTTATTAAAATTAAATACATGTTTTTGTATTAATATTAAATACATGTTTAGTGTATGAATATTAAATACATGTTTAGTGTATAAATATTAAATACATGTTTAGTGTATGAATATTAAATACATGTTTAGTGTATAAATATTTAATACATGTTTAGTGTATGAATATTAAATATATATTTAGTTTATTAAAATTAAATACATGTTTTTGTATTAATATTAAATACATGTTTAATGTATAAATAATAACTACATGTTTGGAGTATGAATATTAAATACATGTTTAGTGTATAAATATTAAATACATGTTTAGTGTATTGATATTAAATATATGTTTAGTGTATTAATATTAAATATGTTTAGTTTATTAAAATTAAATACATGTTTTTGTATTAATAATAAATACATGTTTCGTGTATTAATATTAAATATATGTTTAGTGTATTAATATTAAATATATGTTTAGTTTATTAAAATTAAATACATGTTTCGTGTACGAATATTAAATACATGTTTAATGTATGAATATTAAATACATGTTTAGTGTATAAATATTAAATACATGTTTCGTGTACGAATATTAAATACATGTTTAGTGTATAAATATTAAATACATGTTTAATGTATGAATATTAAATACATGTTTAGTGTATGAATATTAAATACATATTTAGTGTATAAATATTAAATACATGATTAGTGTATGAATATTAAACTCATGTTTAGTGTATGAATATTAAATACATGTTTAATGTATGAATATTAAATACATGTTTAGTGTATAAATATTAAATACATGTTTCATGTACGAATATTAAATACATGTTTAGTGTATAAATATTAAATACATGTTTAATGTATGAATATTAAATACATGTTTAGTGTATGAATATTAAATACATATTTAGTGTATAAATATTAAATACATGATTAGTGTATTAATATTAAATACATGATTAGTGTATAACTATTAAATACATGTTCAGTGTATAAATATTAAATACATGTTTAGTGTAATAATATTAAATATATGTTTAGTTTATTAAAATTAAATACATGTTTTTGTATTTATATTAAACACATGTTTAGTGTATAAATATTAAATACATCTTTAGTGTATGAATATTTATTACATGTTTAGTGTATTAATATTAAATATATGTTTAGTGTATTAATATTAAATACATGTTTAGTGTATGAATATTAAATACATGTTTAGTGTATGAACATTCAATACATGTTTACTGTATAAATATTAAATACATGTTTAGTGTATTAATATTAAATACATGTTTAGTGTATTAATATTAAATACATGTTTAGTGTATAAATAATAACTACATGTTTAGTGTATGAATATTAAATACATGTTTAGTGTATGAATGTTAAATACATGTTTAGTTTATGAATATTAAATACATGTTTAGTGTATTAATATTAAATATATATTTAGTTTATTACAATTAAATACATGTTTTTGTATTAATATTAAATACATGTTTAGTGTATGAATATTAAATACATGTTTAGTGTAAGAATATTAAATACATGTTTAGAGTAAAAATATTAAATACATGTTTAGTGTATTAATATTAAATACATGTTTAGTGTATTAATATTTAATATATATTTAGTTTATGAATATTAAATACATGTTTAGTGGATATATAATAAATACATATTTAGTGTATTAATATTAAATACATGTTTAGTGTATAAATAATAACTACATGTTTAGTGTATGAATAATAACTACATGATTAGTGTATTAATATTAAACACATGTTTAGTGTATGAATATTAAATACACTTTTAGTGTAAAAATATTAAATACATGTTTAGTGTATTAATATTAAATATATATTTGGTTTATTAAAATTAAATACATGTTTTTGTATTAATATTAAATACATGTTTAGTGTATAAATATTAAATACATGTTTAGTGTATGAATAATAACTACATGTTTAGTGTATGAATATTTAATACATGTTTAGTGTATAAATATTAAATACATGTTTGGTGTATTAATATTAAATATATGTTTAGTTTATTAAAAATTAAATACATGTTTAGTGTATAAATATTAAATACATGTTTAGTGTATAAATGTTAAATACATGTTTAGTTTATGAATATTAAATATATGTTTAGTGTATTAATATTAAATATATATTTAGTTTATTAAAATTAAATACATGTTTTTGTATTAATATTAAATACATGTTTAGTGTATTAATAATAACTACATGTTTAGTGTATGAATATTAAATACATGTTTGGTGTATAAATATTAAATACATGTTTAGTGTATTAATATTAAATATATGTTTAGTTTATTAAAATTAAATACATGTTTTTTGTATAAATATTAAATACATGTTTAGTGTATGAATATTAAATACATGTTTAGTGTATAAATTTTAAATATATGTTTAGTGTATGAATGTTAAATACATGTTTAATGTATTAATATTAAATACATGATTAGTGTATAAATATTAAATACATGTTTGGTGTATTAATATTAAATAAATGTTTAGTGTATTAATATTAAATACATGTTTAGTGTATAAATAATAACTAAATGTTTAGTGTATGAATATTAAATACATGTTTAGTGTATAAATATTAAATACATGTTTAGTGTAATAATATTAAATATATGTTTAGTGTATTAATAATAAATACATGTTTAGTGTATTAATAATAACTACATGTTTAGTGTATGAATATTAAATACATGTTTAGTGTATAAATATTAAATACATGTTTAGTGTATTAATATTAAATATATATTTATTTTATGAATATTAAATACATGTTTAGTGGATGTATAATAAATACATATTTAGTGTATTAATATTAAATACATGTTTAGTGTATGAATAATAACTACATGTTTAGTGTATGAATATTAAATACACTTTGAGTGTATGAATATTAAATACAGGTTTAGTGTAAAAATATTAAATACATGTTTAGTGTATTAATATTAAACATATATTTAGTTTATTAAAATTAAATACATGTTTTTGTATTAATATTAAATACATGTTTAGTGTATAAATATTTAATACATGTTTACTGTATTAATATTAAATACATGTTTAGTGTATAAATAATAACTACATGTTTAGTGTATGAATATTAAATACATGTTTAGTGTATAAATATTAAATACATGTATAGTGTATTAATATTAAATATAAGTTTAGTTTATTAAAATTAAATACATGTTTTTGTATTAATATTAAATACATATTAAGTGTAAGAATAATAACTACATGTCTATTGAATGAATATTAAATCCATGTTTAGTGTATAAATATTTAATACATGTTTACTGTATTAATATTAAATACATGTTTAGTGTATGAATAATAACTACATGTTTAGTGTATGAATATTAAATACATGTTTAGTGTATAAATATTAAATACATGTTTAGTGTATGAATATTAAATACATGTTTAGTGTATACATGTTAAATACATGTTTAGTGTATTAATATTAAATATATATTTAGTTTATTAAAATTAAATACATGTTTTTGTATTAATATTAAATACATGTTTAGTGTATTAATATTAAATACATGTTTACTGTATTAATAATAAATACATGTTTAGTGTATTAATAATAACTACATGTTTAGTGTATGAATATTAAATACATGTTTAGTGTATAAATATTAAATACATGTTTAGTGTATTAATATTAAATACATGTTTCGTGTACGAATATTAAATACATGTTTAGTGTATAAATATTAAATACTTGTTTAATGTAAGAATATTAAATACATGTTTAGTGTATGAATATTAAATACATGTTTAGTGAATAAATATTAAATACATGTTTAGTGTATGAATATTAAATACATACTTAGTGTATGAATATTAAATACATGATTAGTGTATAACTATTAAATACATGTTTAGTGTAATACTATTAAATATATGTTTAGTTTATTAAAATTAAATACATGTTTTTGTATTAATATTAAATACATGTTTAGTGTATGAATATTAAATACATGTTTAGTGTATGAATATTAAATGCATGTTTAGTGTATAATATTAAATACATGTTTAGTGTAATACTATTAAATATATGTTTAGTTTATTAAAATTAAATACATGTTTTTGTATTAATATTAAATACATGTTTAGTGTATGAATATTAAATACATGTTTAGTGTATGAATATTAAATGCATGTTTAGTGTATAATATTAAATACATGTTTAGTGTATGAATATTAAATGCATGTTTAGTGTATGAATATTAAATATATGTTTAGTGTATTAATATTAAATATAAGTTTAGTTTTTTAAACTTAAATACATGTTTTGTATTAATATTAAATACATGTTTAGTGTATGAATGTTAAATACACATTTAGTGTATGAATATTAAATACATGTTTAGTGTATAAATGTTAAATACATGTTTATTTTATGAATATTAAATACATGTTTAGTGTATAAATAATAACTACATGTTTAGTGTATTAATATTAAATACATGTTTAGTGTATTAATATTAAATACATGTTTAGTGTATGAATATTAAATACATATTTAGTGTATAAATATTAAATACATGTTTAGTGTATTAATATTAAATACATGTTTAGTGTATTAATATTAAATACATGTTTAGTGTATGAATATTAAATACATGTTTAGTGTATTAATATTAAATATATGATTAGTTTATTAAAATTAAATACATGTTTTTGTATTAATATTAAATACATGTTTAGTGTATAAATGTTAAATACATGTTTATTTTATGAATATTAAATACATGTTTAGTGTATAAATAATAACTACATGTTTAGTGTATTAATATTAAATACATGTTTAGTGTATTAATATTAAATATATGATTAGTTTATTAAAATTAAATACATGTTTTTGTATGAATATTAAATACATGTTTAGTGTATGAATATTAAATACATGTTTAGTGTATTAATATTAAATATATGATTAGTTTATTAAAATTAAATACATGTTTTGTATGAATATTAAATACATGTTTAGTGTATTAATATTAAATACATGTTTAGTGTATTAATATTAAATACATGTTTAGTGTATGAATATTAAATACATGTTTAGTGTATTAATATTAAATATATGATTAGTTTATTAAAATTAAATACATGTTTTTGTATTAATATTAAATACATGTTTAGTGTATAAATGTTAAA